>NW_005871203.1:2924648-2948570 GCF_000147115.1 Myotis lucifugus
GACCAGCTCGCGCGCACCGGGCCTCCTCGAAGGAACGGCCTCCTTCCAGGCCCCGTGGCAGTGCCCACTCGTCCCCACTTCCAGGGGCACCTGGCTGGGTCCCCCCAGCGTGCGTTTCCTGCGTTCGAAGTAACGCAGCCCCCAACTGGCCTTGTTGGCAACTGCCCACTGCACTGCTCAGCCCCACAAGCGCCTGGTGCCAGCACACACACCGCGAGCGCGGTGCACACTCCGCTCGGTGCTGCACTCGGCCGGCTAGTGATGCCCGCCCAGCCCGGGGTCACCTGCGGGCGGAGTCTGATCTCGCTCTGTCTCTCTCTCTCCCTCCCTCCCAGCTGTGGCAGGCTGCTCTAAGCACGCTCAACCCCAACCCCACGGACAGCTGCCCCCTCTACCTGAACTGCGCCACCGTGGCCGCGCTGCCCTCGCGGGTGAGCCGGCACAACAGCCCCTCCGCAGCGCACTTCATCACCAGGCTTGTGCGGACCTGCCTGCCGCCAGGAACGCACCGGTGCATCGTGGTGAGTGGTCCGAGAGGAGGGCTCCTGCCTGCAGGGCTGCCTCCGAGCCCAGCCCGCTGCAGCATGGCCCCGAGCTCAGAGCTGCCGCCACCGGCACGGTCACCCCACCTTTAACACACCGGGAAGCTTGGGCGGAGAGAAGCCATTTCCCCCAGAGCAGTTCTGTAGGCACATCTGAGACTCAGATCCAGACTCGGGTCTACTGTCAGGTTGTGAGACAGTGGTTCCGGGGAAGGCCCCGGGGTGAAGGCTGGTTGGCCTCCTGTGTGCACATCGTATGCAGGGTGGCCTCTGAGCCCTAGCACCTCCTGACTGCAGCTCCCGGGGGCGTGTCCTGCCCCCCGCCCTCATCACCGCTCTCCTCTCTGTGCTGCAGATGGTCTGTGAGCGGGCTGATGCCTTCGCCTCTGCCTGTGCCCTGGCCCGAGCCTTCCCGCTGTTCACCCACCGCTCAGGTGCTTCCAGACGCACAGAGAAGAAGACGGTCACAGTGGAGTTTTTCCTGGTGGGACAAGACAATGGGCCAGTAGAAGTGTCCACTTTGCAAGTGGGTGTCTGGATGTTCAGTGGAGTCTCTGGGCCGCTGGGAGGGAAGTCTGGGGAGTGCTCTCTCCCTTCTTGGGGAGGACGGTTGGGCTGCTGTCCTTGCTGAGGAGGCCTTTGCTAGCCGCTGCGGGCTCCCTCTCCCTCAGGGTGGTCTGTTTTCAGGATGCGGGTTTGTGCCCCTAGTGTTTATGGAGCACCTAAGCAGTGCCGGCTCTTTCATGTTCGAATGCTAGTCGTCCTGTGCACGTACATGTCACATACCCTTTACGGCATACTTTCCCATATGTTATTTCGCCGGAACCTCAGGACAACCCTTTGTGAGCAAGGCCAGGCCGGAAGTGATTTCCAACTCACAAGTCTTGTATGGTTTGAGTGTCAGCTTCCCTCCCCTGTGGTGTGACCATCTCAGATCCCCACCTCCAGTCCCATTCCGGCAACCACACCTGCGCTGTCCTTTCCCCATCTCACCCTTCTGTCTCGGGAAAGCGGTCACTGTCGCTCCGGAGCTCCTGGAGGGCAGAGGCCTGATCTGACGCATGATTTTCCCAGGACTTGGCTCAACTGCCCACTGCCTCGGGGTGCCCCACCCACACCTCCTGCTCTCCTGGACCACTGCAGTGGTCCCTTAACTGGTCCTGCTGCCCCCAGGTCCCTCCCCATTGCCTTACACACGTGCACCAGTGTCTTCCAAGTGCTTGTCAGGTAGCAGGCCCTGCTCTCAGCCGATGTGTGCACACTCACGGGTCAGATCACTGAATTGTCACAACAGGCCTGTGAGGCGGGTCCTGTTGTTATTACCGTTATAGAGCTGAGCAAACCGAGGCTCAGCGACATGAAGTGACTTTCTGGGGCCACTCCAGCAAGGGGTAGAGTGAGTTTTTAATTGCAGCGGCTGTCTGTCTAGCATTGTGAGCACAGGAGGTGCTGATATCCCATATGGCCTTGTCCTCACTGTGGGGACCTCTTCAGCCCCCGTCCACATCCTGGTCTCCTTCAGGTCACTGTAGCCTTGAATGGAATGGCATGCTGTGGTCTCTGCTGGACTTGAGTCTCTTGGACATCTTTGGATTCTAAATCCAGTGTGGCACACAGTAGGTGCTCGAATAAGCATGGATGGAATGAGTAAATGAATGAATGATCCTGTGTGTGTGGTGAAGTGATGAGGTACAAACTCTACCCAGGTCCACATGGCTCTGTGTGTTTTCTGCCCTCGAACCCGCGCCAGCTGCGTGGGAGAGCTTGCTCACCGGAGGTCTGTGAGGCAGCCACCTGGCCTCCTTCGAGACCAGTCTCAGGGCATTGACGCACTTCCCAGACAGCGGCCACAGGCTGCGTCAGAGATGAGCAATGGATTTGTGTGTGTGACGCCCACAGGTGGGGACCTGGTCCTCCCCTGGGAGAGCCCGCTGACAGTCACCGGGACCCCACAGGCACATCTCATATCTGAGCTGTCAAGTCCTGTATCTCTGCCTTTTAGGCTTTGGGGTTTAATTACCTCAGAACAGGCAGAGCTCGCGCAGCAATTGGACAGGGCCTGGGAGGTGGCGGGCTGGCGCTGTCCCTGAGCCTGCCGCCCTGACACCATGGGGCCAGAAAGCCGCAGATGAACTCAGTGCTGTCTGCACCCCCGCTAAACCTGCACAGCTTTTCTCTTTTAATATTGCCGCCTGTCTGAAGCTTGGGGGTGGTTGGGGGGATGGACTGGGGCAGAGACAAAGGAGAGAAGCAAAAGTGAGATGGGAGTTCTCAGCAGAAAGGCCGGGGCGGGGCGGGGTGGGGGTGGGGCAGCCAGTGTCTGGGACGAGTCTGTAGGCCCTGGTGCGCCCCTGCCTGACGTGCCTGTGGTGGCCGGCTTGGGGTGCTGGGTGGAGGATGGGCTGCACAAGGCAGGTCTGCCTGTTTCTTCCCTGCTTCTGTCTCAGAGCAGAATGGCATCAGGTGACCAGGAAAACAAGGGTGGGCTTGGGTCTGCAACACACTCACAAGGGGCTCACGTCAGAAAAATGCCTCCCCGAGGGCCAGCGGGGAGTGCTTTTACTCTGGAAAGATCCAGAGGAGCTTCTGGGGGTGTGGCCTCTGAGCAGTGCCTCGGGATGGCTGGGGTCTTCAAGAGAAGAGAAGGGAGGGTGTATTGGTCAGCTCAGACTGCCATGAGGAAATACCCCAGACGAGGCAGCTTAACCAACGCATCTACCTCTCACAGTTCTGGAGCTGGAAGTCGGAGATCAGGGTGGGTTCTGCTGAGGGCTCCCTCCCTGGCTTTCAGAGGGCCACCTCCTCGTTGTGCCTTACAGGGCAGAGAGCGTGCTTGTAGAGACACTAATCCCATCAAGGGGGCCCACGCTGTTGACCCCCCAGAGGCCTCCTAATACCATCCCAGGGGGTTGAGGCTTTCACAGTGCATCTGAGGGGCTCAGACATGTTCGTAATAGAGGGCAGCACCTCCTGAGAGAGGGTGTGGGGATTGGCAGAGGCCACAGGTGGGAATGCCCAGGACACGTTGCAGGCCAAGCACAAGGGTCACCTGCCACCGTGTGGAGTGCAGTAGCAGGCGAGGAGGCTTGGGAAGAAGGTGGGCCCCTACAATGCCAGGCCGGACGCTAGCCAGGCGGAAGGGTCACTGGCATTCTGTAGATCGCTGGGTGGGTCAGGAGCTGGGGGGTGAGAGCAGGCAGCTTGACTCTTGCTTTCCCCTCCACCTGCCCCTGCTGCTTTGTCAGCAGCCCCGCCACCTCCCCCAGGTGACGAATGCCTCTGACACCTTCCAGTCACCAGGGGAATGGACAGGAGGGACAGCCCCCTTCCACCTGGTCTCAAGGCCCTGGTGACAGCCTCTATTTCTTTCTAGTGCTTGACCAATGCCACGGACGGCGTACGGCTGGCAGCCCGCATTGTGGACACACCCTGCAATGAGATGAACACAGACACCTTCCTTGAGGTGCGTGGCCCTAGGGGTCAGGCCAGGGGGTGGGACCGGGATGGGCTGGGTATGGTAGACCACAGGGAGGGTCACAGGAAAGCTGGGGGCCAGAGAGGGACAGTGCTCATAGTCTCTGCTCTTTGCCTGGGGAAGCCTGGGGCTGCTGCAGACCAAGACCTACTGTCCACCCAGCTCTCAGGGGCCAGCAGCCTCAGCCGAGGGGGTGGGGGGACAGAGCCTCTTTCGAAGGCCCCTCTGCAGGACTCCAGCCAGGAGCTACAGGAAATTGCAGAGTTTGGAGGGCCAGCCTTCTCTCCTGGGTTTAATCACACTCAAAGCAAGAGACTCAGAGCCGCTGGCTTCCAAGCCTGGTTCCTCCCCCACCGTGCAGCCATCAGCTAGTCCTTGGCCCAAAGCCTCGGCCTCGCCTTGAGTTAAGCTGTCTTCACGTGTCTTTGTGTTGTTGTTTTTTCCACGAACATATCCAGGAGATTAAGAAAGTTGGAAAAGATCTGGGGATCGCCCCAACCATCATCCGGGACGAGGAGCTGAAGACCAGAGGGTTTGGAGGTGGGTGGGGGCTGGTCCTCGCCGGACTGGTCCTCAGGGAGTGCTCCGGGGCACTTGGCTGGCAGAGTGGCAGTGGGCACGTGGTGTGTCGTCCCGAGCTTCACCCTGAAAGAAACCGGCCTGTGTCCAACCCCAAGACCAGACCCTGGGAAGCAGACTGTCACTGGGGAGAAGGAGGCAGTGGTTCAGGTTCTGATTCAGATTCTGGAAGCCGTAGGGTCCAAGGCCTCCCCGCCTGCTCCCTCTCCGGCCTCCTCACGTGTTACTGTCCTGGTCCTCGGGCCAGCTCATCAGGGCCTTTCTGTTCCTCGAATACACACAGTCACGTCCGCACCAGGGCCTTGTCCTACCGACTCCTGTATCTAGGATATGTTTTCCCAAGACGCTCTCAGGGCAGGACTGCCCTACCCTGCACACCTCAGCTCAAAGCCACCTCCTCAGAGAGACCTCCCTGAGGACTAGGCCCACCCTCTCCCGCTGCCCGGCCCCGGCGGTGCAGTGATGACCAGGACACGGTGCTTTCAGACTGGCTGGGGAGGCTCACTATTTGCTCTCCATGTTCCCAGGACAGATTACCCCAGAAGGTAGTGGAGAAAGGGATGCTGCATGTCTCACAGCTCTGGGGGGGACGGGGGACGGGGGGCGGGAGAGAATCTGGCCAGGGTCTCTCCCAGGCTGCCACCAAGGTATGGACTGGGGCAGCTGTCATTTGAAAGCTTGACTGGGGCTGGGCTTGTGCTCCCAGCAGGGCACACTCATGGCTCTGCCAGCAGGCCTCGGGCTCCCTGGCTGCTCCTTTCCACGCCCTCTCCTCAGGAGGCACAGCCAGTAGCTTCTTCCCTCAGGGCAAGGTCTCTTTGTAACCTAATCTCGGAGGTGGTGTCTCAGCATCACCTCCAAGAAGAAGTGAGACACAGGATCTTGCCCACACTTAGGGAGGAGGTCATCTTAGAGGCGCCAATTACAAGTGGAGGGAGAGGCCACTCCCGTAGGGGAAAGCTTCACAGAGGAGGGGTCCTTTGCAGTGGGTCTTGCAGGGTGAGTAGGAGTTTGTCAGGCAGCCATTATTGGCTCTTGTCCTGGTTGCTGTGATCCTTCAGTTCAGTTACTTGGGGCCCCACAGCAGGCATGATTTTCTGTAGCAGATGGGGCATAAACTGAACAGTGAGGCAGTAGTTGGAGTGAGCTTGGAAAGGGTGGTGTGGTGTGCTGAGTGCATGGAGGGTTCAGGGAAGGGAGAGCAAGCGTGGGCTGGAGCAACCTTGAGGCATTGTCCAAAAATCATTTCATTCTGCAATCCTGTTCATTTCTTTCTGGGAACGATACAATATTTTTTTCTCAGCGGGTTTTCTTGCCTAACAATGCTTCGCATAGAATTTGTTTGCAGTCCAGAGCTTTGGAACTAATTTGCATTCCTCATCCCCCGCTGGCCAGGGGCAGGAAAGGGGGCAGGGAGCTCAGCGTGGACAGCACAGCTCTCCAGGAGCAATACCCCAGAGCCTGAGGATACTTCCTGTGGGGGAACTGATGTTTCTTGGGGGTGGGGGGGGCTGCTGGGTCTCCTCTGCTCAGTTCAACCTGAGTCTGACTGCCCCTCCCTGTGCTTCCCGTAGGAATCTATGGTGTTGGCAAAGCCGCCCTCCACCCGCCAGCTCTGGCCGTCCTCAGCCACACCCCCGACGGAGCCACCCAGACCATTGCCTGGGTGGGCAAGGGGATCGTCTACGACACCGGGGGTCTCAGCATCAAAGGGAAGGTGAGGTGCTGGCCGCTCAGGCAGTCCCGGGTGCGGAAATCTAGGGGGTGCACGGCTCTCAAGTGTTGGAGGAAGATGGCCAGGAGCTTGGCGTTGGGTGCACCTCTGGGGAGCTGGGTTCGGGAAGGGAGATAGTGGATCCAGTTCTCCTTCTGAGAGGGATAGTTACGTGCCCCACTTCAAACAGGGGTCTGGAAACAGAAAGTCTGGATAGGATCCAGAAACAAGCTGCAGAAGTGATTAAAGGGTGGGTCAGGAGAACTGGGGAGGCCGCGTGCAAGGAATCAGGCGTCTCTGTTCTGCGTGAAGATGAATGAGCAGGTTTCCAGGGACCGAATGCTCAGGGGTGGTCTGTACAGAAAGCACAGCGCTAGGTGAAGCCAGGGGGATGTGGGCCCAGAGGCAAGCCCCCTGGGGTGTGGCTACGAGGCTGAGGTCTCAGCAGTCACGTCTGTGGGCGGCCTTTGGAGTTGGCTGTCTCGGGGATGGATGCATGTGGGATGTCAATCTGTGCCCGTGTCCGTCGGCCTCTGAGAGGCCTGCCTTCCTCCACACTCAGCTGGGCACAGGAAGAGCCAGCCACCTTCACCGGTCACCCCACACACTGCACCAGGCCTGGGCCGGGCTCTAAGGGACAAAGACTAGGGAGGGACTCGGAAAGAGCAGACATGTGACATGTATGCAGAAGGAAGTCTGAAAGGAGGAGAAGCAACCATCCCAGAGAGAAAGCTTTAGAAGGGAGAGGACAAGTGAGCTCATACAGAGCAGACACTGAAAACTGGCTGCCCGCGTGCCTCACAGATGTGTCCTGTTGGCCCAAATGGTGTTTTAACATTTGAATTAGTTACCAGCTTTTAAAAACAGGAAGAATTCTCCCAAAAGACTGGGTTTCTGACCTTTTGTAACTCAGAAGGTCCGGCCATGCCTGTCCTGCGTCCCCCCTGGCGCCCTTGGCCGCAGCTCAGTGGCGGCCGACACCATGGATATAGCTTATACCCTGCAGTTTGCCACAAGCCCCATCACTCCCTGCCGCCTCTCAGACATTGAACCCCAGTGTCAGTTGCTACTTAGGGTAGGCATTGTGCTACTGGTTTTTGTACTTGTAGTCTGTCTAGTATTTGGTTCCTACAGTGGATGATCTGTTTGTTTAGTTTTGTGTTTGATTTATAACACTCTCCCTTCTTCAAACAACAAAATTATTTTCAGGACTAATCAGGAAATGAAACTAATTATAATAAAGGTTTTTAAAAAGCACACACCAATAGTGAATTAACCGACAGTGAATTCTCCTTTATTGAATTCCATACATATTTTCATGCCAGTAAAAACTCTTAAAATAAATATTACAATACAAATGAACAAAACAGTAATGGATTAACACTTTTAAATAGAATTAATGTAATCTGTATTTTTTATTTTCTTTTTATGTATTGGTTAGAGAGAGGGAGAGAGAGAAACATCCATTTGTTGTTCCACCTATTTATGCATTCATTGGTTGCTTCTTGTATGTGCCCTGGCTAAAGATCAAACCCCCAACCTTGGTGTATTGGGATGACACTCCAACCAACTGAGCTACCAGCCAATGCATAATTCTTTAAAAAAAAAAAATTTATTGATTTTTTACAGAGAGGAAGGGAGAGGGATAGAGAGTTAGAAACATCGATGAGAGAGAAACATCGATCAGCTGCCTCCTGCACACCCCCCACTGGGGATGTGCCCGCAACCAAGGTACATGCCCCTGACTGGAATCAAACCCGGGACCCCTCAGTCCACAGGCCGACGCTCTATCCACTGAGCCAAACCGGCCAGGGCCATAATTCTTTTAATAGAAAAAAATGTATGCCTCCATATTGGTTGTGTTAGTAGATGTCAGCTATAGTTTTGTTCTCAGGCATTGGCGTCTGCAGATCTGTCAATGACTTAATCAGAAAAGATCTCCACATTTTCACAATCACTAGATAGACAAAGGCACCAGATTTGTCAGTCTGTCTTCACTCATGGCCCATAAAAACACTCTTCATTTTAATTTTGAGGAGTTTCTGTGACATGAAGCAACACACACAAATACTCAGGAACAGTCTTTAGCATAAGTATCTCTTGATGAAGACTGCTAAAATCTCTATTACCCAAGAAACTCCAGAAATTGCTATACTGTCCATGTGTTCAGTTCTTTGAGATTGATTCTAGCAGCTTTCAAATATCCGTGGAGTAAGAACGTTTCAAACACAACTCCACGCATTCACCTGGACTGAGAGGCGAGGAGACGTGAGCTCATGGCAGCCTCGGGTTTACTGTGAGTCCACGTTTGCAGGGAGGAGCACATGGCACCGCGGGCACCGTGGACACTGACACGGAAGCCAGCCCGAGCCATTCTGACCGCTGGGAATGGTCCTCAGAGTGGAGGCGCGGCCCTGGGGCTGTGCGTGTGGGGCCAGCTGTGAAGCCAGCAGTTATTACCATCCATTAGAATAATGTTTCTAAAAGGATAAGTAATTAAAATAGGCAATTTGAAGCTTTTATTTAGAAGATAAGGACTCACTTTTACCAGCTACAGGTTTTTTGGGGAGGAAGAATTTATCACTGATGACAACAGGCAAACTGATTTTTAGTCAGTGTATTACTGCTCTTAAGTTCTCCCCAGACAATGAGCCTCTCTAGTCTTCTGTTGCCGGCCACCCCCTCCCTCCCACCCTTGCCCCAGAGGCAGCTGAGTGCTGGCCGGTAGAATTGTGGGGTGGTTTCTCCTGGGATCAGAGGCTTCTTTTTGATGTTGGCTTGTTGGAGGGTCAGAGTGAGAAGCGGCTTCCTATGAATTAGTCATTTTGCTGGTGGCACCAGCTCCCCATTTAGCAGGAACACTCATAGCTCCACTTCCAAAGTTTCAAAGACAAATCAGGATCAGCATGAACTAGCAGGTGTCAAAGACGTTAGTCTCAGGACCCCTTACACTCTTAAAAATATGGATCCAAAAAGGTTTTGTGTATAAGGTTGATGTCTGTTGATATTTCCCCTACAAGAAATTAAAACAGGGAAATTTTAAAGATATATTTACTAATTCATTTAAACCCAAAGAGGCCCACACTAAGACACATCATAATTAAAATGCCAAGGGTTAAAGACAAAGAATCTTACAAACATCAAGAGAAAAGTAGCTAGTTACCTACAAGGGAATGTCCATACAACTGTCAGTTAATTTCTCAACAAAAACTCTGCAGGCCAGAAAGGAGTGGCAAAGAAATATTCAAAGTGATGAAAAGCAAGGACCTACAACCAAGATTACTCTACCCAACAAAGCTATCATTTAGAATTGAAGGTCAGATAAAGAGCTTTGCAGACAAGAAAAAGCTAAAGGAGTTCATCACCACCGAACCTATATTACATGAAATGTTGAAGGGTATTCTTTAAGAAGAGGGAGAAGAAGAAAAAAATTAAAAATACGAACAATAAAATGGCAATAAATACTATCTATCAACAATTGAATCTAAAAATCAAAATAAATGAACAAGAAATCTAATGAACAAAAGAAACTGATGAATAAAGTAGAATCAGAAGCATGGAAACATGGAACAGACTGACGAATCTCAGAAGGAAGGGTGGTGGGAAGAGACTGATCAAAGATCTTATATGCATAGATGCATTACCTATGGACACAGACTATAGGGTGGTGAAGGCTTGGGGTGGGGTGGGAACAGGTTGGAGAGGGGTTATGGGATAAAAAGGGGGCATCTGTAATACTCTCAACAGTAAAGGTTTTTAAGAAATGAACATAATATAAACCCATTTTAAACCTGCACGTTAACGTAAATGTTATAAAAGAACTATTTTCCAAAGTGGAAAACAGTGAGGAGAGTGGCATGTTACATTTCTGCGAATCTCTTCAGTGCTCACCTTCATAGAAGATACGTGTGGCCATGTGTCTGCTGCATTTAGTGTATCGTGATATGTTGTTTCAGTCAAATGTCAAAAGAAAGTTTGGTTTCACTCACTTCATAGTTGGAAAGGGAGAAGTAGGGTAGTACAATTCGAGGAACTGGGGCCGTTCGTCTTGCTATTACACCAAAACTCTCCAAGCAGTGGCTCCCAAAGGCTCACTCTGATGCGGAACCTGAAACAATGTCAGTGAACGTTTATGCTGTTCCATTAGAATTGAGTGGTCCAGCTTGGACTTTGCCTGATTCTGTAATGTCGCGCCTGGGTCATTGGAAGACGTCGTTTGTAGAATTATGCAGACTTTTAAAGCTTGACACCTTCCATTAAATCACATTTCTTAATATCACCATTCGTCTCATTGAAAAAGTCATTGAGTATTCGGAAGCCTGAGGCAGATACAAGTTTTCCAAAATTCTGATTTTTTTTTCTTAAAAGCTCAAATTTTACCATTAGCAACAAATAACAATGGAACCGTTTTCGTGGAAGTAAGAGGCTTGCTTTGTTCATTTTTGAGGAAATATCTGCCAGACACCTACGTGTGAATAACCACCGTGTGTCAGCTGTTCTCTCAAGGAAGAAGGGTGCTGTTGAGAACAGAAGCCAGACGAAGTGGGAACTCCAGGCTGTGTCCGGCCTCAGGATGGAGGCGCATCGCTGAGACTGTGCGTGGGGCCAGCCGTGAAGCCGGCAGCCATAAACCTGAGCCCTCCGGTGCTCTGCGAGTACCTTCATTCCCTCACACCGAATATGGAAAGTGGCTGCATCAGTGCTTGAGATGTTTTCAAGTTAATAACTTCACTGCTTCAGCAAGGAAACTCAAGTGAAATGGGCAGCGCTTTCCTTTCCTGGAGGCTGGAAACGCGGCCGGGCACCGGCAGCTGGGTGCCATGCCTTGCTCAGTGCCACCTGCAGCCCACTTCTCACTTGCGGGCCATAGATACAAGCGTCAGCCAGTGCAAAACGGAAATGCCACCGTCGTGTCAAGATGGGGACCGTTTCTTTTATAAAAGTAGGAACGGAGTACGGGGGTGCTGCAAAGCAAACACATGAGTATTTCTACCCCTGTGGTTTGGTATTGTCTGCCCGCAGTTGGGAGGCTGCGCCAGTGACAGGGACACCGTTCCAGTGACCATCTCGAGCAGTTTTCTGTGGGCCATTTTGCAAGTGGTTTGCTTCCAGATCCGAGACCCTATTTTTCCTTTTAAACAGTCCTGTGCTTTCTCGCAGTTTAGGTCAAAAGAGACAGCTTATTTTCAATAGTGCTAGCTGGGTCATTTTCACTCAATTTAATTGTAAAAGCAGCTCAGTTTATACCTAAAAATACTTTCCATTAAAACTCCGGGCTCATGTAATCCGATAAAGGTTCAAAACATTGCTCAGTACATTTCAAACCCGAATCCTTATATGTGATGACCTGCTGTTAATTTAAAATATGAACTTGTCAATTAGCATTGGGAGCCTATAAAATGTAAAAATATGTGACCACTCTCCACCAGTTTATAGAAAATCACAATTACCTCTGTGGCAGGAAGGCACCTCTGTTTCTAGCAGCCTCTCATTAGACTGGTCTACCCAGGAGATGCCAATGGATGGGCAGGGTGGTGGGGCTGCAGGTGTCCTTGCCAGTGTGTGTGTGTGGGGGGGGGGGCGCCTTGGTGATGTGACAGTGACATTTGGGAAAATTTCACATTATCCCAAGTGGATAGCTCAAGAAAGTGACGTGGAGAAGCAAAGAGAGCTGAGAACAAAAGTGTCAATGAGGCCAGATGGTGCCAGCTTTAAATGCCAGTGCAAGGAAGTGGGCCTGTTCCCGGGACAGCCTGGGGACCAGGTCACAGCCTGGTCTCCAAGCCATGCTGGCCGTGTTTGTGTGTGTGTGTTTTTTAAATGATTCTTTATTGTTGAAAGTATTACATATTACCCATTCCCCCCACCCCCCTTGGTCCCCTCCAGCCTGCCCCCGCCCCTGTCCAAGGCCCCCATCGCCCCATTGTCTGTGTCCATGGGCCATGCATATATGCACACAAGGTCCTTGGTTGATCACATCCCACCCACCCACCCTCCACCACCTTCCCTCTGAGATTCCGCACTCAGTTCCAAGCTTCCATGTCTCTGGATCCACTCCGTTCATCAGATTATTTTGTTATTTAGATTCCACATATGAGTGTGATCATGTGATGCTTGTCTTTCTCTGATTGACTTATTTCACTTAGCATGATACTCTCCAGGTCCCTCCAGCTGTCTCAAAGGGTAAGAGATTCTTCTTTTTTACTGCTGCATAGTATTCCATGGTGTAAATGTACCATAGCTTTTGCATCCACTCATCTACCGATGAGCACTTGGGCTGTTTCCAGATCTTAGCTATTGTAAATTGTGCAGCTGTGAACATAGGGGTGCGTACATTCTTTCTGATTGGTGTTTCGGGTTTCTTAGGATATATTCCTAGAAGTGGGATCACTGGGTAAAATGGCAGTTCCACATGTAATTTTTTGAGGAAACGCTATACTGTTTTTCAAAATGGCTACACCCCCACCAGCAGTGTACTAGGGTTCCCTTTTCTCCACATCCTTGCCAGCACTTGTCATTTGTTGATTTGTTGATGGTAGCCATTCTGACAGGTGTGAGATGGTACCTCATTGTCGTTTTGATTTGCATCTCTCTGATGATCAGTGACTTTGAGCATTTATTCATATGTCTCTGGGCCATCAGTATGTCCTCCTTGAAGAAGTATCTATTTTTGCCCATTTTTTAATTGGCTTGTTTGTCTTCCTTTCATAAACTTGTATGAGTTCCTCATATATTTTATATATTATCCCTTTATCAGATGTATCATTGTCTAATATGTTCTCCCATGCAGTGGGCTCTTTTTTCGTTTTGTTGATGGTTTCTTTTGCTGTGCAGAAACTTTGTATATTGATGTAGTCCCATTTGTTTATTTTCTCCTTAGTTTCCTTTGCCCTAGACCATGGTCGGCAAACTGCGGTTCGTGAGCCACATGCGGCTCTTTGGCCCCTTGAGTGTGGCTCTTCCTAAGCCTTAGGAGTACCCTAATTAATTTAATAACAATGTACCTACTTATATAGTTTAAGTTTTAAAAATTTGGCTCTCAAAAGACATTTCAATCGTTGTACTGTTGATATTTGGCTCTGTTGACTAATAAGTTTGCTGACCACTGCCCTAGGAGATGTACAGTGGGGCCTTGACTTACGAGTTTAATTCGTTCCATGACGGAGCTCGTAACTCAAATTACTCGTATGTCAAATCAAAAAGTGAACGAGTGAGACACGTGATGCTGGGCTGATGTTGTGGCGTTCACTGTGACATTCGCTGCGCCAACTAGGGGTGGGGTATCTGAAGCTGGCTCGTAACCCGAATTTTAGCTCGCAACTCAAAGCAAAAAATCGGCGGAGAGATGGCTCGTATCTCGAAAAACTCGTTAGTCAGGACACTCGTAAGTCAAGGCCCCACTGTATCTGTAAACATATTGCTGCAAGAGATGTCTGCCATTTTGCTGCCTATGGTTTCTTCTAGGACTTTTAAGGTTAACTGACTTATACTTAAGTCTTTTATCTATTTTGAGTTTATTCTTGTTTATGGTATAAGTTGGTGGTCTAGTTTCATTGTTTTTGCACGTATCTGTCCAACTTTCCTAACACCATTCATTGAAGAGACTGTCTAGACTCCATTGTATGCTCTTGCCTCTATTGTCAAATATTAATTGGGCGTAATGGCTTGGGTCAACCTGTGGATCTCTGTTCTATTCCATTAGTCAATATGGCTCTTGTGCCAGTACCAGACTGCTCTGGTTATGGTGGCTTTGTAATATAACTTGAAATCTGGTATTGTGATTCCTTCAACTTTGTTTTTCTTTCTCAAAATTGCTGTAGCTATTCTGGGTCTTTTTAAATTCGTATAAATTTTTTTGAGTGTTTGTTCTAGGTCTGTGAAATATGCCGTTATATTTTAATAGGGATTGCATTGAATCTGTAGATTGCCTTGGGTAGTATTGACATTGTAATGATTTTGATTCTACCAACCCATGAACACGGTATATTCTTCCATCTGTTTCTGTCTCCTTCTGTCTCTTTTTTCAGCGTCCTGCAGTTTTACAAATACAGGTCTTTTGCCTCCTTGGTTAAGTTTATTCCTAAGTATCTTAATTTTTTTGTTGCAATGGTAAATGGGATTGCTTGTTTAGTTTCTCTTTCTGAGAATTCACTATTGGTGTATACAAAAGCCATCGATTTTTGGATGTTGATTTAGTATCCTGCTCCATTGCCAAATTCATGGATTAAATCTAGTAGTTTTTTGGTGGAGTCTTTAGGGTTTTCTATGTACAATATCACGTCATCTACGAATAATAAGAGTTTTACTTCCTCCTTTCCAATTTGGATGCCTTTTTTTTCTTCTTCTTGTCTGATCTCTCTGTGGCTAGGACTTCCAGTGCTATGTTGAATAAGAGTGGTGAAAGCGGACATCCCTGTCTTTTTCCTGTTTAGGGGAAATGGGTTTTTTTTGCCCATTGAGTATAATGTTCACTCTAGGTTTGTCATATATGGCTTTCATCGTGTTGAGATATTCTCCCTCTATTTCCAGTTTGCTGAGAGTTTTTATCAAAAATGGGTGTTGGATTTCATTGAATGCTTTTTCTATGTCTATTGATATCCTCTTGTGTTTTTTGTCTTTCAATTTGTTTCTGTGATTTATCAAATTTATCGATTTACTAATATTGTACTAGCCTTGCATCCCCAGAATAAATCCCACTTGGTAGTGGTGTATGATCTTTTTCATATATTGCTGGTTGTGATTTGCTACTATTTTGTTGAGGATTTTAGCAGCTATGTTCATCAGGGATATTGGCCTGTAATTCTCTTTCTTTGTAGTGTCTTTAACTGGTTTTCTAATTACAATAATGCTGGCCTCATAAAACGAGTTTGGAAGTATTCCTTCCTCTTGGATTAATCTGAAGTACTTCAAGGAGTATAGGTGTTAGTTCTTCTTTGAATGTTTGGTAAAACTCTCCTGTGAAGCTGTCCGGACCCGGGCTTTTGTTTGCTGGGAGTGTTTTGATTACTGCTTCTATTTCATCAGTTTTTATTGGCCTATTCAGGTTTTCTGATTTCTCCTGTGTCAGTTATGGGAGGTTATATTTTCTAGGAATTTGTTCATTTCATCCTCATTGTCCAGCTTGTTGTCATATACACTAAGTGGCCAGATTATTATGACCACCCCATCAGTACTTCGTTGGGCCACCTTTTGCCTTCAATACTGCGGTGATTCTTGGCATTGACTCCACGAGATGTTGAAAGGTGATGCGAGGAATTGGACACCATGCCTGGTGAATAGCACTGTCCAGTTCTGTGAGATTTGATGGCTGTGGAACCAGCTGCCTGATGGCTCTTTTAACTTCGTCCCACAAATGCTCAATTGGATTGAGATCTGGTGATTTTGGGGGCCACCTGAGCAAGGTAAAGTCTCCCTCATGTTCTTGAAACCACTCCTGCACAATACGAGCACTGTGGCATGGCGCATTGTTTTGCTTGAAGAAGCCATCTCCATTGGGATACGCCATCAACATGATAGGATAAACTTGATCAACAACAATACTTAGGTATGTTGTGCTATTCAGACATTGTTCTACACGAATTAAAGGGCCCAGATCATGCCAGGAAAACATGCCCCAAACCATAACACTGCCCCCACCAGCTTGAAGGGTTGTACTCATGCATGTGGGGTGCATGCTTTCATGCTGTTTCCGCCAAATTCTCACTCTGCCATCTGCATGATGCAACTGGAAACGTGATTCATCGGACCACATGATTTTTTTCCAATGCTCTACTGTCCAATCCTTGTGTTCCTGTGCGAATTGGAAACGTTTTATCTTGGTAATTGCAGACAGCAAAGGTGTTCGAACAGGCCTTCGGCTTCCATATCCCATACGATGCAGTGTACGGCTAATTTGCCTACAAACGTCAGGTGGTCATAATAATCTGGCCACTCAGTGTAGGTGTTCGTAGTATTTTTCCTGCAATCCTTTGTATTTCTGTGGTGTTAGAGGTTAGTTCTCCGCTTTGGTTTCTGATCTTATTTATTTGGGTCCTTTCTCTTTGTTTTTTGATGAGTCTTACTGGCAGTTTATCAGTTTTGTTTATCCTTTCAAAGAACCAGCTCTTGCATTCCTTGATTTTTTGTATTTTTTTTTAGTCTCTATGTCATTTATTTCTGCTCTCATCTTTATTATTTCCTTCCTTCTACGTACTCTGGGCTTTTCTTGTTGTTCACTTTCTAGTCTTTAAGTTGTAGGGTTAAATAATTTATTGCTGATTTTCCTTGTTTTTTGAGGTATGCCTGTAGTGCTATTAACCTCCCACTCAGAACTGCTTTTGCTGTGTCCCAGAGATTTTGGGTTGTTATTGTATGTTCATTTCCTTTGTTTCCAGGAAGTTTTTTATTTCTTTCTTGACCTCATTGGTCACCCATTCATTGTTTAATAACATGCTCTTTAGTCTCCATGTGTTTGAATGTTTTTGAGTGTTTTTACTGTAGTTGATTTCTAGTTTTATTCCACTGTGATCTGAGAAGATGCTTGATATGATTTCAATCTTCTTGAATTGTAGAGACTTGTTTTGTGTCCTAACCTGTGGTCTATCTTTGTGAATGATCCATGTGTACTTGAGAAGAATGTATATTCTGCAGCTTTGGAGTGAAATGTTCTATAAATGTTAATTAAATCCATCGATCCAGTGTGTCCTTTAGAGTCACTGTTTCCTTGTTACGTTTTTGTCTGGAAGATCTATCTAGTGAAGTCAGTGGTGTGTTAAACTCTCCTACTATGACTGTATTGTTGTCGATCTCTCCCTTAAATTCCTCTAGAAGTTTTTTTTATACTTTAGGTGCTCCTATATTGGGTACATATATGTTTACCAGGGTTATATCCTCTTGTTGGATAGATGTAGTGACCTTTGTTGTCTCTTGTGATGGCCTTCATTTTGAAGTCTATTTTATCAGATAGGAGTATCGCTACTCCAGCTTTTTTTTTTCTTTCCCATTTACATGGAAAATTTTTTTCCATCTCTTCACTCTCAACCCTTGTGTGTCTTTTGTTCTGAGATGGGTCTCTTAGATGACATATAGTTGAGTCATAGTTTTGTATCCAGTCAGCTACCCTATGACTTTTTGTTTAAAGTATTACCTCTGTCTCCTTTTCCCCCACTTGACTCCCCTCCCCCCCACCACTCCCGCTCCCCAGGATAAGTGCCCACCGCCCCAGTGTCCATGTCCATTGGTTATGCTAATATGCATGCATACAACTCCTATAGTTGACCTCTTACCCCCCTTCCCCTGCCTTCTCTCTGAGGTTGGACGGTCTGTTCAGGGTTTCTTTGTCTCTAGATCTATTGTTGTTCATCAGTTTATGTTGTTTATTATATCCCACATATGAGTGAGATCATGTGATATTTATCTTTCTCCAACTGGCTTATTTCACTTAGCATAATATTCATTCTTTTTTATAGCAAAATAGTATTCCATTGTTGTAGATGTACCACAGTTTTTTAATCCACTCATCTGCTGATGGGCACTTAGGCTGTTTCCAAATCTTAGCTATTATAAATTGTGCTGCTATGAACATAGGGGTACATATATCCTTTCTGATTGGTGTTTCTGGTTTCTTGGGATATATTCCCAGAAGTGGGATTACTGGATCAAATGGGAGTTCCATTTTTAATTTTTTGAGGAAACTCCATACTGTTCTCCACAGTAGCTGTACCAGTCTGCATTCCTACCAGCAGCGAACTAGGGTTCTTTTTTCTCCACATCCTCACCAGCACTTGTTGTTGGTTGATTTGTTGATGATAGCCATTCTGACAGGTGTGAGATGGCACCTCATTGTTGTTTTGATTTGCATCTCTCGGATGATTAGTGACTTTGATGATGTTTTCATGTCTCTCAGCCTTCTGTATGTCCTCTTTCAAAAAGTGTCTATTTAGGTCCTTTGCCCATTTTTTTATTGCATTGTTTATCTTCCTTTTGTTAAGTTGTATGAGTTCCCTGTAAATTTTGGAGATTAAACCCTTATCTGAGATAGCATTGGCAGATATGTTCTCCCATGCAGTGGGCTTTCTTGTTGTTTTGCTGATGGTTTCTTTTGCTGTGCAGAAGCTTTTTATTTTGATGTAGTCCCATTTGTTTATTTTCTCCTTAGTTTCCATTGCCGTAGGAGCTGTATCGGTAAAGATGTAGCTACGACATATGTTTGAGATTTTGCTGCCTGCGGATTCCTCTAATATTTTTATGGTTTACCGTCTTACATTTGAGTTCATTAACCATTTTGAGTTTATTTTTGTGTATGGTATAAGTTGGTGATCTAGTTTCATTTTTTTGCATGTACCAGTATCTGACCAATTTCCCAGCACCATTTATTGAAGAGACTGTCTTTTTTTTAAAAAAATATATTTTATTGATTTTTTTACAGAGAGGAAGGGAGAGAGATAGAGAGTTAGAAACATCAGTGAGAGAGAATCATCGATCAGCTGCCTCCTGCACACCCCCTACTGGGGATGTGCCCGCAACTAAGGCACATGCCCTTGACCGGAATCAAACCTGGGACCCTTCAGTCCGTAGGCTGACGTTCTATCCACTGAGCCAAACCAGTCAGGGCTGAAGAGACTGTCTTGACTCCATTGTATGCTCTTGCCTCCTTTGTCAAATATTAATTGAGCATAATGGCTTGGGTCGATTTCTGGGTTCTCTGTTCTGTTCCATTGGCCTATATATCTGGTCTTGTGCCAGTACCAGGCAGTTTTGAGAACAGTGGCTTTGTAATATTGCTTGATATCTGGTATTGTGATCCCTCCAACTTTGTTCTTTTTCTCAGGATTGCTGTGGCTTATTGGGGTGTTTTTTTAATTCCAGATGAATTTTGGGAGAGTTTATTCTAGGTCTGTGAAATATGCCATTGGTATTTTAATGGGGACTGCATTGAACCTATAAATTTCTTTGGGTAGTATGGACATTTTAATGATGTTGATTCTACCAATCCATGAACCCAGTATGTTCTTCCATCTGTTTATGTCTTCCTCTATCTCTTTTTTCAATGTCCTGTAGTTTTCTGAGTAGAGGTCTTTTACCTCTTTAGTTAAGTGTATTCCTAGGTATCTTAATTTTTTTTGTGCGATGGTAAATGGGATTGTTTTTTATTTTAGTTTCTTTTTCGGTGAGTTCATTATTGTTGTATAAAAAACCAATAGATTTCTGCTACATTGCCGAATTCATTTATTAAGTCTAGTAGTGTTTTGATGGAGTCTTTAGGGTTTTCTATGTACAATATCATGTCATCTGCGAATAATGACAATTTTACTTCTTCTTTTCCAATTTCGATGCATTTTATTTCTTCTCCTTGTCTGATTGCTCTGACTAGCACTTCCGGTACTATGTTGAACAGGAGTGGTGAAAGTGGGCATCCCTGTCTTGTTCCTGTTCTTAGGGGAAATGGTTTTAGTTTTTGCCCATTGAGTATGATGTTGACTGCAGGTTTGTCATATAAGGCTTTTATTATATTGAGGTATGATCCCTCTATTCCCACTTTGCTGAGAGTTTTTATCAAAAAAGTGTTTTTGATTTTGTTGAATACTTTTTTTTGCATCGATTGATATGATTATGTGATCTTTGTCTCTCAAATGTGATGTATTACATTTATTGATTTGTGAATATTGTACCATCCTTGCATCCCGGGAATAAATCTCTCTTTAGTCATGGTGTATGATATTTCTAATGTAATGCTGGATCCAGTTTGCTAGAATTTTGTTGAGGATTTTAGCATCTGTGTTCATCAGGGATATTGGCCTGTAGTTCTCTTTCTTTGTGGTGTCTTTATTTGGTTTTGTCTTTATCTTTGACTTTATCTAAGCTTCATAGAATGAGCTTGGAAGTGTTCCTTGCTGTTGAATTTTTTGGAATAGTCTGAGGAGGATAGGTTTTAGTTCTTTTTTGAGTATTTGGTAGAACTCCCCTATAAAGCTGTCCGAACCAGGATTTTTGTTTGCTGGAAGATTTTTGCTTACTGTTTCAATTTCATCAGTAGTTATTGGCCTATTCAGGTTTTCAGATTCTTCCTGATTGAGTTTTGGAAGGTTGTATTTTTCTAGGAATATGTCCATTTCCTTTAGGTTGTCCAGTTTGTTGGAATGGAGTTGTCTGTTCTTAGTTTTTTTTTGTTTGTTTGTTTTTTACAGTCCTTTGTATTTCTATAGGGTCTGTTGTTACCTCACCTTTTTCATTCTGATTTTGTTTATTTGGGTCCTCTCTCTTTGCTTCTTGGTGAGCCTGGCCAGAGGTTCATCAATCTTGTTTATCCTTTCAAAGAACTAGCTCTTGATTTCATTGATCTTTTGTATTGTTTTTTTGGTCTCTATGTCATTTATTTCTGCTCTGATCTTTATTGTCTCCCTCCCTCTGCTCACTCTTGGCTTTTCTTGTTGTTCTCTTTCTAATTATTTTAAGTTGTAGAGTTAGATAACTTATTAGCATTTTTTCTTGTTTTTTAAGGTAGGCCTGTAGAGCTATAAACTTCCCTCTCAGGACTGTTTTCACTGTGTCCCATAGATTTTTTTTAATAAATCTTTATTGTTCAGATTATTACAGTTGCTCCCCTTTTTTTCCCCCATAGCTCCCCTCCACCCAGTTCCCACCCCACCCTCTGCCCTTACCCCCCACTGTCCTCATCCATAGGTGTACGCTTTTTGTTGCCGGGTCATACACATGGAAAATGTAGCTATTTCCATCTGTGACGTGTCCCTGTGTTCAGCCACACAGGGACCGTCTCAGTCTCACAGGGGCCGTCGCAGCCTCACAGGGACCGTCTCAGCCTCACAGGGGACCCATAGATTTTTGATTGTTGTGTTTTCATTGTCATTCGTTTCCAGGGTGTTTTTAATTTCTTCTTTGATATCTTTGGTAGCCCAATCATTGTTTAATAGCATGCTATTCAGCTTCCAAGTGTTTGATTTTTTTCATTATTTTTATTGTAGTTGATTTCTAATTTCATGCCATTGTGGTCTGAGAAGATGCTTGATAGGATTTTTATCTTCTTGAATTTGAAGAGACTTTGCCTGTGTTCCAATATTTGGTCTATCTTTGAAAATATTCCATGTGCACTTGAGAGGAATGTATATTCTGTAGCTTTGGGGTGCAATGTTCTGAAGATGTCAATTAATTCCATCTGATCTAGTGTGTCATTTAGAATTAATGTTTCTTTGCTGATTTTTTTGTTTAGAGGATTTATCTAGTGGTGTCAATGGGTTATTAACGTCCCCTACTATGATTGTATTGCTGGCGATCTCTCCCTTGATATCTTCCAGAAGTTTTTTTATGTATTTGTGTGCTCCTGTATTGGGTGCATATATGTTTACCAGAGTTATATCCTCTTGCTGAATTGCTCCCTTTAGTATTATGAAGTGGCCTTCCTTATCTCTTG
Organism: Myotis lucifugus; assembly: GCF_000147115.1. NCBI lineage: Eukaryota > Metazoa > Chordata > Mammalia > Chiroptera > Vespertilionidae > Myotis > Myotis lucifugus. The sequence goes on from NW_005871203.1 coordinate 2,946,365, forward strand.
TTATGGCCTTCACTTTGAGGTCTATTTTGTCAGATATAACTGTTGCTACCCCAGCTTTTTTTTTTTTTTTCTTTTCATTTCCATTTACCTGGAAAAAATTTTTTCTATCCCTTCACTATCAGTTTGTGTGAGTCCTTTGTTCTGAGGTGGGTCTCTTGTAGACATCAGATATATGGGTCGTGTTTTCTTATCCATTCAGCTACCCTATGACTTTTGATTGGAGCATTTAATCCTTTAACATTTAAGGTTATTATGGATAGGTAATTATTTATTGCCATTTTAATTGTGTATTCCTGGGTTTCTCTCTCTATTTCTTCTCATTACAGCAGTCCCTTTAGCATTTATTATAATGTTGGCTTGGTGGTACTCCTTTAGTCTTTTTTTGTCCAGGAAACTCTATATTTGACTGTCTATTTTGAATGATAGCCTTGCTGGATATAGTAATCTTGGTCTCAGATCCTTGCTTTCCATTACCTTGAGTACTTCATGCCATTGCTTTCTGGCCTGTAGAGTTTCTGATGAGAAATCAGTTGTCAGCCTTGTGGGAGCTTCTTTGTAGCTAACAGTTTGCTTTTTTCTTGCTGCCTTTAAGATTCTCATTTTGTCTTTTATTTTTGGCATTTTAATTGTGATGTGTCTGGGTGTGGGCCTGTTTGGGATTTTCCTGTTTGGGGTTCTCTGTTCCTCCTGGACTTGTGTGACTTTTTCCTTTACCAGGCTAGGGATGTTTTCTGCCATTATTTCTTCAAACACGTTTTCTATCCCTTTTTCCCTTTCTGCCACTTCTGGCACACCTGCTTTTCGAATATTGTTATGTTTCACCTTGTCCTACAGCTCCCTTAAGCTGTCCTCCTGTTTTTTAATTGTTTTTTTTTTCTTTTTGGTTTGCTGATTGAGTTATTTTTACAACCCTGTCTTCTAATTCATTGATTCAGTCCTCAGGTTCTCCTAATCTGCTGTTTATTCCTTCCAATATATTCTTTATTTGTGCTATGTCATTCTTTATTTCTGTTTTCATAGTTACTATATCTTTTATCATGCTATTGAACATCTTTACCATCATTATTCTGAATTCTGTACTACATAAATTTCTTATCTCTGGTTCATTTATCTCTTCTGGAGAATTCTCTTGTTCTTTCATTTGGAGTTTGTTTCTTTGCCTCCCAATTTTGGCTGCCTGTTTGGGTTTGTGACTGTGTATTAGGTAAATCTGCTATGCCTCTCAATCTCTAGTGCAGGACTGTGTCAAATGCTGTTTCTGACTAATTAGATCAGGCAAGATTCAAAGCCTCCAGTAATCATCTCTGTCTACAGACTGATAGGATTTTGTCTTGAATTGCCCTCAGGCAATCATCCACAGGTGTGGCAAGAGTGTTTTCAACAGGTGGGGCAATTGCTTCTGCCTGGATGCTATTGTTATCCTGTCTCTTAATGGGCCTCAGAAACTCTGCACTGTGGTGCAAGGCATTTTCCAATAGGGTGGATCAACTGTCTTCCCCCCAGGCCAGGTCACCTGTATAACAAATGTCTGTGTGAGAAAGATGACCTCCGCAGTGTGAGGGAATGACTCAGCACAGGAAGCTGGGGTGTCTGCCTTCTGAGCTCTAATCCCAGAGCCTCTGATCCTGGCTTCTGCTCACACAGCTCCAGTCCACTCTGCCCGCCCTCTGTTGGAGCACAAGATGGGTGGCTGCACAGGGAATTTTGTGTGTTGGCCCTTTAAGAGAGTGCTGGAATTTCCAGTCTCTCCCTGGCTCACAGCCACCCTGCTGCTTCTCACAGCCAGAGGTGATGTGGGTACCCTCCTCAGTTCTGGTGCTCTCTGCTGGGGGCCCAGCTTGGGGATTAGACCCCACAGTTCTCAGTGGCAACCCCCACAGCTGGGATATCTCTCAGAACTTCAGTTGCTGTCTGTGGGAGCCCTGCCAGCCCTTTCGCACCTCCACCCCTCCTACCAGTCTCTATGTGGTCTCCACTCTGTCCTCAGTTATCAGGGTTCTCTCCAGAGAATCTTCTGTTGACTATTCAGGAATTTTTCTTTATTTTAGGTGTAATTCGTTTGGTCCTGGGAGCATGTCCGTGTACCTTCCACTTACTCTGCCGCCATTTTTAATCTCCTCTGTTGTGTGTTCTTTATCATCGTTCCCCTCCCTCTCTCGCACATCCCCTCATCCTCTTTCCTCTTCGTCATTCTCCTCCTCCTCAT
>NW_005871203.1:2949328-2954901 GCF_000147115.1 Myotis lucifugus
TCCTCATTCTCTTCCTCCTCCTCCTCATTCTCCTCCTCCTGCTGCTCTTCATTCTCCTCCTCCTCCTCCTCCTCCTCCTGCTCTCATTCTCCTCCTCCTATTCCTCTTTCCCCTCCTCCTGTTCATTTTTCTCCTCCCCCACAGTTTCCTTAAATAACCCCCAAAACTCTGCTCAGGTGAAAGGGTCCCCTGGTCTTTGGCCATTACTGCCCATTGCTTTTAGAGAACACCCACCTGACCAGTGAGAGTGTCCTGGCTCCCTTCTGTAGATCCTGCAGGTCTAGGGAACCCCTCTGGGCCCCAGGTGCTGAGTAGGATGGGATGGGGCAGGTGGGTAGCAGTCAGCATTTACTCACTCCTCTCTCACCCATCGGTGCTGTCCGCAGACTACCATGCCTGGGATGAAGAGAGACTGCGGGGGTGCTGCAGCCATCTTAGGGGCCTTCAGAGCTGCCGTCAAGCAGGTTAGTGGGGTCCCACTCCTGCAGTCCTGGGAGAGGAGGACCCCCATCCTATCCTTCCTGCGGAGTCCACACCCATCACAGGCCAAAGGCTCTAAAAGGGGAAGAAGTGAGGGCTCCAGGGCAGCTCCTCACCTGCCCGGGGTGGTGATCGCTGCCAGTGGGTGAGGTTGGGGGATGCATGTCCTTTGGAGCCCAAAGCCCGTGTCAAACGGGTAAAAAGTGTGTGTTCAACAAAGGGGTGGTGTGCCCTGACCACCACAGGGACGACTTACCTCCTGAAAGGAGCTGCTACGGTTGCTTCTAGGGGGCCCAGCTCTTCCTGTCACCAAATGTAAGGCCTCTTCTCTCTGTAGGGCCTACCTGTTTGGCTTGGTTCCTGGGGGTAAACTTAAAGTGAGAGCAGAAGGTCTTGGCAAAGTTTCTAATTAATGCCGATCAGGAGCCCAGCCTATTCCCTGCAAGAGGAGCAGAACTTGCAGGAGGGAGGGGCCCAGAGCCTGGCAGCTCTTGCTTCTGCCCCGAACAGCCTCATTAGAAATGGACCTTCCTGGGGTCTCTGAAGCACAGCCACAAGCCACAGGCACCGTGGTCCCTGCAGGGGAGGCGGCACATGGAGCACCAGCCATCCGCTCGTCCCCTTGCTGGCCGGAGACTCACGGGGAGTGTGGCCAGCATTCACCTTGCTCAGCACGGCAGGCTCTGCCTGGGGGACAGCACCGGCTCCTGCCACCTGCCCCACCCCTCGCCCCCCTCGCCCCGCTGCCTCCCTTGATGAGCTTGTCAGAAAGACTCCAGGGGTCCGAGCACTACCAGCCTGTAACTGGAGCCTCTGCCCACATCTCCTCCAGGGTTTCAAGGACAACCTTCACGCGGTGTTCTGCTTGGCCGAGAACTCGGTGGGGCCCAACGCAACGAGGCCTGATGACATCCACCTGCTCTACTCAGGAAAGTAAGACCACCCCTCGCTCACCACACAGCCCAGGGCCCTCGACCGTGCTGTCCTCTCCTTCCCAGGCCAGGCTGGTCAGCTGGAGCCATGCTGGCTGGGGGCAGATTTCACCTTGCTTGCTCCAGCCGGGGGCAGACCCTGTTGGAGATGCCCTGTGACAGGTAGCCCTGGCCCACAGGCTGCTTGCTACCAGGGGTGTCTAGAAGGGTGACCAGGGTGCTGGCTCAGGGGCTCAGGAACCACCCTGCTTCACTAGGGTGAGCCCTTCTCTGCCACATGGTGCCCATCCCCAGGGTTACCCTGACAGGTAACCTGCACTTACCTAGGGCCAGGGAACGGTGTCGATGCTGCCACACAACCCTGTTCTCCCGTCTTACAGAAGAGGAAACAGGCCAGGAGCTGGGTGGCTTGTCCAGCTTCTAGCTGGACAGTGATGGGCGGGATTGACACAATGGCCTTTGCTCTTGACCCTGGCACTGTGGAGGGGTCGTGAGGTAGTTACAGAAACAAGGGCTCTAGGTGGGGTCACCCAGTTCCAAAGGGACTCACTACCAGTGCCTCAGAGGGTGCCATCCTGAGTGGGGTGTCTGCTGCCCCCAGGACAGTGGAAATCAACAACACGGATGCTGAGGGCAGGCTGGTGCTAGCGGACGGCGTGTCCTACGCCTGCAAGGACCTGGGGGCTGACATCATCCTAGACATGGCCACGCTGACCGGAGCACAGGTGGGAGCCTAAGGCCACCTGGCCTCCAGGAAAGAGGGGTGCTGTCATTTCATCTTCATAACCTGGTGGGGGACCCAGGGAGGGTGCAGGTAGCGGAGCCCGTGGACGGAGGCCTGGGTGCCCGGGCAGGACGGAGGCCTTCCTCCCCTGCGTCTCTCACCGCCTCTCTTGCCTTGTTTGTTCCCTCTCCTGGGGCTCTGTCCCACTCTCCCTGACCCCAGGGCATCGCCACGGGCAAGTACCACGCTGCCGTGCTCACCAACAGCGCCGAGTGGGAGGCGGCCTGCGTGAAGTCCGGGAGGAAATGCGGGGACCTTGTGCACCCCCTCGTCTACTGTCCCGAGCTGCACTTCAGCGAGTTCACCTCGGCCGTGGCCGACATGAAGAACTCCGTGGCGGTAGGTTTGGAGTGGCTCCTGAGGTGAGGGAGCGTGTCAAGGTATCAGCGTGACCCCAAGAAACAGCAGCAGTGTAGACGAGGGTCACCCCCAGGAGGCCCCAGGTCTTTGCTGTGGCTGGGGGGGGAGGCAGGGGGGATCTAAAGAGGGGATATACCATTCACTGGGCTCCCTGCCAGCGCACGCACCACGTCTGGTACTGGGTTTCCTCCCCATCTGGGGTCTGTCTGTTGTCCCCGTCAGGCCCTTTGCTGACTGCCCCCTTGCCTTGGGGTGAAGGCAGACCTAAGCCCACATGCAAGGTCCTTGGGGGTCCCAAGTCCCTCTCAGCTGCCACTCCTGCGCTGGACCCTCCCTAGCCCCTTTCAGACACCAGGGGCGGTGGCTGAGGATGGCAAGGTGGGTCCACAATAGGCCCTGATGGTGCTGTTGGTGGAGCCTCTCGCCCAAGCCCCCACTGCTGGGAGGGGAAGCGTCACTGTCTGTCCTTCTGTCCCCCCAGGACCGGGACAACAGCCCCAGCTCCTGTGCCGGCCTTTTCATTGCCTCACACATTGGCTTCGACTGGCCTGGGGTCTGGGTCCACCTGGACATCGCCGCGCCTGTGCACGCAGTGAGTGCAGGGCCCCAGCGGGCGTCCCCCCCTCCTGGTTAGGACACTTCCTTGGCTGGCCCTCCAGTCTGCTTCCCCTCCCGTCCCTCCCCTCGGCCTGGCTCCCACCATCGGATGCGCGTCCAGAGCCCTGTCTGGCTCCAGAGCTGCAGGCTGAGCTCATCGGAAACATTCTGTGTTGAGGGTCATACTGTCTATGGCCCAGCCTCCCGGCCAGCTGTGGTCCCCCCTGACCTCTGGTCTCCTCATCGCTGGGAACAGAGTGGCTGCTGTTTGCGATCCTTCCCCAGCCAGCCGTCCTCAGCAGGAGGCCCGGGCCCTGGTCTCACCCTTTCGCACCCTGGTAAAACCTGAGTGAGGCCAGAGCACTCCTTGGTTCGAGTGTTCAGGGCAGCAGAAGGGGTCTGCAGGGAAAGTGGGGCCCTCTCCCTGGCCCAAGCCTCTCCCCGCAGAGGCGGCTCGCTGAGGGGGTCTGGCTCCCTGGCAGGGGCTCCACCTGCACTTTGTCCACAGGGTGAGCGCGCCACGGGCTTCGGCGTGGCCCTCCTCCTGGCACTCTTCGGGCGAGCCTCTGAGGACCCTCTGCTGAACCTGGTGTCCCCGCTCGGCTGTGAGGAAGACCCCCAGGAGGGGGACACGGACAGGGACTCCAAGAGGCGCAGGCTGGTGTGAGGCTGGCTGCCCGCCTGGCCCCGTGGCGGGGGCTCTGCCTCACTTGGCACTGATCAATTTTAAGCAATTGGAAGATTATACCTTAAGATGGGCTTTGGTTTGTTTTTGTTTTTAGTTGTCGTGGTGATGGAAATGGCTCCTATGTCTTAGACAACAGCTCGGGGCGGGCGGGGGCGGGGGGGGGCGGTAAGGGGGGGCCTGAGGAAGGGCTGGAAGCACCAGGCTGTGTGAGTGGTCGGCAGGCCTCCCACCAGCTTCTGCACTTGCTTCCTGGGGCCTCCGCATGGGCAGCCCAACGCCTTTGGCTTACTGGCCCTCAGGCCTCCTGCATCTCCTTGGCGCCCAGATGGGTGCCTATGGCCCTGCGTCCTGCCCCAGGTTCCCCACATGGCCCACGTCACGGAGAGCCCCGGCCCGTGCTCTGGCCTGAGCTGCTGCTGTCTCCAGACAGCCCACCCTTTTGAAAGGATGGAGGCGACATGCGTGGGGACTCAGTTTTATAAAGCGAGCGGAGTCTCTGCTCTGGCCCCTTAGAATCCACTGGCGGTTGAATTAAATGTGGCTGCACCACATCGCATCTTGGCCTGTGTCTCACTCTCTCCGCCCTGTTTTAGAAGCCCACCCCAAGGCCTGCTGTCACCTTCTCCCAAGTGAGCACCAGGCCCTGAGAGCCCAGGTCTGCAGGGAAGGCTGTCCACCCCCAGCACATCCTGAGGCTGAGTGTTGTACTGGGTCAGGTATGTTTCCTTGGCACTGAAGGCACGATTCTAGGGCTGAAGGGCAAGAGCGGCCAGGATTCAGGGAGACCTCCCAACTGACCCCAGATGAGGCGGGCCCAGGGCGCCTGGGAGCCAGCTTCTCCTGAGTTCAGCGAGAGTGCAGCAGGGCCTCTGTCCCCTCTTGTGCTCTCTCCCACAGCTGCCTAGGCGAAGGGATCAGGGGCTCGGGCCCCACCTGGCAGAGAGCGGCTGCCCGCGCCTCTGCTGGGAACGGGTCAGAGCACAGGTGCAGGACACATGTCCCCAGTTTGTGCCCTGGCCCACTGACTACCTCACCCCTGACCAAGTGTCCCCAGACTCAAGTCCCTTCCCCAGCCTTGGAAATCAAGGTGACTCTTTCTGGCTTGATTCGAAATAAATATTTATTAACTGCCTGCTGTGTGCACAGCCTTAGCTCAGCTGGAAGAGTCAAGCAGCAGCTCCCAGACCCGGCCCCGTGTGGGAGAACTGTGGCCCGACACGTTAAGTAACAGTCATAGCGGGCACAGGGCGGGCGGTGGGTAGCAGGCTCTGTGAGCCCAGCGGAGGCACGACCAGGGTGGCCAGAACGGCCAGGAGCCTTCATGGGTCGTTAGCTTGCTTAATGGCCTTGCAATAAGCAGCTCTCGCCAGCTTCCCTCTGAGGTGCCCCGAAGGAGACAGAGGTCACTGCGGTGGTCCAGTTCCTGCTCCAGGCAGCTGGCACTATCCGCCCCCCTGCCAGGGGCTGCAGGATGCAGGGTCAAGGAGCAGGAGAACTGAGTCTGCCTTGTGTGGGCACAAAGGCGGCCTTAGGGCCAGGGGACCCAGCTGGGGAGCAGCTGCCGGCTCAGGGCCTGCCTACGTGCCAGGCCTTAGGGAGACTGGGGGTGGCGGGGGGGAGGGGGGGCCGCTGTGAGCCGGAGCCTCTGGCTCTCCCAATGGCCAAAGGACCTTAGGAACAAGACAGCTGCTTCCCTTTGACCCCACGAAGCCCAGGCCAGGTGGGTCAGGGG
>NW_005871203.1:2955169-2966957 GCF_000147115.1 Myotis lucifugus
AGGGCAGCCAGGAGCAGAGCGCGTTACCCAGCAGACAGAACGAGAGACAGGGAAGGGCAGTGTCTTTTGCGAAGGAGGTACCTGGGGTGGAAAGAATTCTTGGCTTCCTGCTGGAGCTAACAGGCTTCTCCAGGACTTGGGGAGCAGGTGAGAGGACAGGAGACCCCACTCTCCTGTGAGAGGGTGAAGCCTAGACGCGGCTGTTCTGGGGAGCAGGGGTGAGGAGGCCTGAAGGGTCAGAGGAGCCCAGGCTGGGAGAGCCTTCCCATATCCCACCAGGAAGTCCGGGCTCTGGGGCCTATTTGTCACTATAGACCACCCACTCCAGGTCCTGGCTGCAGCCCCGCCCTGGTCACAGCCTGGCCACCGCTCCTGGACCACCTGCTGCCCGGTGGCTGGGCTGGCAGCAGGCCTCAGCGGCGGGAGCCAGACTGTGACACTGCGGGCCAGCCGGCCTCGTCCTGTGCAAAAGAGGGGTGTGGTCAGCAGCACCCCAGGAGAGGGACCGCAAGTCCAATCCCAGCGCTGAGACCAAAACCCCATCCCTGAGGTCAGGTCTGTGTCAGCAGAGGTGGCGACACTAGGAGAGAGCCTTTGTCAGGCCCTGCAGGGCTTGTGCAGGCCTGGGGAGACAGGGCCACTCAAGGGGAGGGCCTCTGACACGTTTAGGGAAACCTTTGTCACCTGGCTCTCAGGAGAGCGAGGAGGCCACAGCCCTGGGAAAGGGGTGTCACCTGGTCACTGAGATTCCGGGTTCACCACTACCCACCGGAGACAGCGGAGCTGTCGCTTCCCCCACCCCGCCCTGTTCATGAGAGGGAGGACTTCTCACCGTCTCCCTGGCCTCTGCGCACATCTGTGGCCACAGGACCCCCCCCAATATGTTTGTTGAGTTGAATCTGCTGTGTGATTCTCTGCCTAGAACCTCCCTTCAGACCATGTTCCCTGGTGAATTTGGTGAATTGATGTTTAGCATTTTTGTTTATTTGTTTGTTCTTTAACAAAAGGTTGTTTTGGTTTGAGATTCAGCAAAAACATAGCTGCATTCAGCTTCCTCCCCATTCAGGAGTCAGTAAATGAGTTGTTTTCCAGTCTGCCGCGAGTCCTTGCCTCAAATGAGCCTCCAACAAGATAATGCATTTAAAAGCCCTTGGAAAAGTACCAGGCCCCACGCACATTGAGATGCTGTCCTCATGGGAGCGGTGGCTCAGCCCTGCACCCTGAGCCAGGCTCAGCTCGCGGAGAATGCTGCCCAGGTGGGGGTCCTTGCACACGTGGCTAGGACGGGGGAGAGAGGCTGCCTTCATCCTCCTGCTGCCAGTTAGGTCCCTAAAGCCAGGCCCGCTGGCCCAGGGAGCGCTGTGTCTTCCCGGCAGCATGTGGGGGCCAAGGCCAGCCGTGTGAGGGCAGGAGTCTCCAGAAGGCCTGCACTCCCTCCAGGGGCAGAACTGGTCCGCAGGGACTTCCAGCTGGTGCGCTGGTTTCACTTCAGTCTCCACTGTGATCCTGAAAGCTTTGGGGATCAGTCCAGGGCGCATCCTTCAGTCAAGAAACAAAATGAAAAAACAAAACCCCCAAATCGGAAACCTCAGAGACCTGGTTTACCTTCACCGTTAGCAGTTAGGACACAGGTGGCCTCTGGCCGAAACTAAAACGCCCCGTGCTGCTAGGACCCCTTCCCCCACCTCCAAATCCATTTAGGAAGTTTCCACAAACTCCGTAACTACAGACCTCTTGGTAATGCCCGGGACTTCTTTTTTCCACCCACGGGTTGGGTGGCTTTCTGTGGCTAGTTTGCAAATTTGGGGGGAAGAGGGGGACCTGTGTTCTCTCTGCTTGATTTCTGCTTCTGTCCTAAGACCTCTGGCCTTTGGAGCTCCTCCCTACAGAGGAGGGAGAAGAATCAATAGATGCACCAAGCCTGGTGGCAGACAGACGCAGCGGCTCATCGCTGGCTGAGCTCCCCAGGGAGCCCTGAGGCCCTGGCTTGGCCCCAGCGTCCTCACCTATGAAATGGATGGGCCCTAGATCCCTCTGGTTTCCTGTGACCCGAGAGCAGGATGCTGAGTCTGCTGCTGAAAGGTTTGGCTCAGCAAACAGGACTTGGTGGAGGCCGGCTCCCGGCCCTGCCCTGCGCACCAGGGGCATCCACTGACTCCTGAGCCTCAGTTTCTTTGTCCCGCAAACACAGAGAGAAGGGGTGGAGCCTGATGGCGACCTGCAGCCAGGCGCAGTTGCAGCCCGGTGCTCCACAATGAAGGCACGTTGGCGTCTGGACAGTAGGCGCTGAGCATGCGGCAGAGGGACCGGCGCAAGTGGACCAGGACGACATTCACACCTGCACTGGCTTCTGAGGGCCCTGCAGGACCCTGCCATGCTGCCCTCAGCTGTGAAGGGCTTTTTTTTTTTTTTTGGAGATTTTTCAGACCCTAAACGAATGCGCCCCGTGAGTCGGAAGGGCTTGGCAGCACAGCCCCGCCAGCCGGCTGGGGCCCAGGAAGGCACCGTTTCCTCCTGTGGCTGGAGAACAATGAAGTCCCATTTCCTCCACCGCTCAGGTAAGAAAATGTGCTATAAATACACAGCCCACAAGTCGCAGTTATAGGTGAGGGGCTCCCCCTCGGCAGGAGAGAGGGCCAGCGGAGGCAGGCTGATCTCCAGGAAGTGGCATCTGAGCTGAGTGCACGGATGAGTGGATATTAAATGGTGCAGAAGATGGAAAAAATCATTTCAGGCAGTGGAATTGCATGTGCAAAGGCCCTAGGGTGGGACAGGTGGTGCCCAGCTAGCAGAGCAGAAAGGAAAGGAGAAAAGGATGGAGATGGGGCGGTGAGGGGGTGCACGTGGTGAGCAGGGCCCAAGCATGCGCAGCCTTGCAGGCTATGCGAGGAGTTGAGTTTTATCTGAGAGCAATGGAAGCCAGTGAGTTTTGAGCAGATGAGAAACAGATTGAAGTGTACACCCACTGTCATCACTGTCAATGCCATAACATTTTTCATCTCTAAAAGTTTCCTCCTTCCCCTTTTGTTTTTCTGTTTTTCTCTTTTTGTGGTAAGGGCACTTAACCTATGATCTATCCTCTTAGCAATTTTTTTGAAAATACACAATTCAGTGTTATTAACACTTGGAGTGCGGGAAACGAGTTAAGTCGGCTCGCGTGAATTGCGCGTACTCCGCGGGAGCCGTCTTTAACTCGGTTCATATAGATTTGCGGTGGAGTGCGGGAAACGTGTAAACTCGGGCCGATTGTAACTGCGTATTACCAAATATTTGTTTGTAATCCACCCTTTTGGTGGATGGAACAAAACCAAAAGACAGAGCCATCTTATATTTTGGCGGGAAATTCACCCCACACCGGAGTGTTAATTATAGGCCCTATGTTTTACAGTATATCTCTACAACCTATTTATTTTAATGGCCTAAATATTTGTAGTTTCCACCAGAGTCCAAAACAATTTTATGAAAGAATTATGGCTAAGCCTTCCCAAATATATTGGAAGACTTAAATTTACAGGTTCAAAAGATGTAGAGAACTCCAAACAGGGTAAATTCAAAGAAAACCACACCCAGATGCAACAGAATCAAATTACTGAAAGCCAAAGATAAAGGAAAATATTGAAAGCAGCCAGAGGAAAATTATGCCTTACTTGAAGGGGAAAATGACTGAAGATTTTTCATCAGAAACAATGATGGCCAAAAAAAAGGGAAACAAAACAATGTCTTTAAAAATATGCAATGAACTGTCAACTCAGAATTCTAAATACAGCAACAATATTTTTTAATGAATGAAGGCAAAATAAAGACATACTCAGAAGAAGAAAAAAAATTACAAGTCCACCAGCAGAACTGCTCTAAAAGAAATAAATAGAAAAGAATGTTCTCCAGACAAAAGGGAAATGATACCAGAATAAAACTCGAAACATCAAGAATGAAGGAAAAACAACAGAAAAGGTAAATATCTGGGCAAAAATAATGGAATATTTTTAAAAATATATTTTTATTGATTTCAGAGAGATAGTGAGAGGGAGAGAGAGATAGAAACATCAATGAAGAGAGAATAATTAACTGGCTGCCTCCTGCACCCCCCCCCCGCCCCCCATACACACACACACATACACCAGGGATTGAGCCCACAACCCGGGCATGTGCCCTGACGGAATTGAACCGTGACCTCCTGTTTCATAGGTCGATGCTCCACCACTGAGCCATGCCGACCAGGCAATGGAATATTTTTTAAAGTACTTTAAAACATGTATAACTTTAAAAAGCAAACATGAAAACATTATCTGAGAGATTTAGGCTATATAGATGTAATACATATGACAACTATAACAGAAGGGAACATAGAGAAGGTAAAGATGATTATAAGGCTTCTATATTTTACATTCAGTGGGAAGATGTTAATTCTAAAATAGATTGTGAAAAGTTTGGTTTATATATCCCTAAAGCAACAACTAAAAAGTAACACAAAGAGACACAGCTAAAAAACCAATAGACAAAATTGATTGAATACTTTAAAAAAGAGTTCAAACAAATTCAAAGGCAGAAAAAGGAAAAGAGAAAAAAATGAGAGTGATAGAAATGTAACAAAATGGTAAGCCTAAATTCAGCTCTAGCAATAATTACATTAAATCTGAATGGTCTAAATACAGCAATTAAAAACATATTACCATATTGGATTGAGAAAAAAAAGAGGACCCAATTAGATGCTGTCTACAAGAAATGTACCCTACATAAAAATCTATAGGGACTAGTGAACTGGCCAACAGGTCAAATCCAGTCCATCTCCTGTTTTTTTGTTTTATTTTGTTTGTTTTTTATATATTTTTATTGATTTTTTACAGAAAGGAAGGGAAAGGGATAGAGAGTTAGAAACATCGATGAGAGAGAAGCATCGATCAGCTGCCTCCTGCACACCCCCCACTGGGGATGTGCCTGCAACCAAGGTACATGCCCTTGACCGGAATTGAACCTGGAACCCTTCAATCCGCAGGCCGACACTCTATCCACTGAGCCAAATCAGTTAGGACCCATCTCCTGTTTTAAAGAAATTTAAAAAAATATTTTGTGAGGGTTATGAAGAAAAGAAGAAGGAAGAGGAGATCATATGTGGCCACAAAGACTAAAAGATTTTCTTACTGGCCCTTTATAGGAAAAGTTTGCTGGCTCCTCATATTGATGGATTAAAATTAAAGGGATGGAAAAATACATATCAACCTAACACTAATCAAAATAAAGCAGAAGTGGCTATATTAATAGCAGACAAAGAATACTTCAGAACAAAGAAAATGACCAGGTATAAATAGGGACGTTACATAATGGAACAAGGATCAATTCACCAAGAAGACAGAACAATCCTAAATAGGGATGCCCCCAATGACAGAGTTCTAAACAGCACAAGACAAAAACTGACTGAACTAAAAGAAATAGAGAAACCCACAATTCTATTTGGGGACATCATCACTTCTTTCTCAATAATCAACAGAATAATAAGTAGAATGAAAATCAGCATGGATCTGGAAGACCTGAACAATACTATCAACTTGACCTAGTTGACATTTATAGGCCACTCTAGCCAACAGTAACAAAATACTTATTATTTTCAAGTGCAAGTGGAACATTCACCAAAATAAATCATATTCTGTGACATTAAAAATTAAAACCTTACAGGAGTTAAAATTATACAGTGGATATTCTCTGACCATAATGGTCTTAAAATAGAAATCAATAACAAAGATAGCTGAAAACTCCACAGATATTTGGAAATTAACATACCTCTAACATGTAAAACCAAAGAGAAAGTATCAAGTAAATAATCTAAGATTCCACTTTAGAAACTAGAAAAAGAGCAAATTAAACTCAAAGAAAGCAGAAGAAAAGAAATAAGATAAGAAATTAGTATAATTGAAAACAAATAGAAAATAAACCAAAAATTAGTTATTTGAAAAAATCAATATATGTGACAGCTCTTTAGGCAGACTGACCAAAATAGAAAGCGAAGACATAGGTTATAATGTCAGAAATGAAAAATGGGATGTCATTACAGATAATATAGATATTAAAAGGAAAATAAGGCAATGTCTCTATGCCATAAACTCAACAATTTAGATAAAGACTACTGATTAATTGAAAGACACAAAACACCAAAACTCAAGAAGAAAGTGATATACTATAGAAATTGAACTCTTAAAAAAAATCTTCCAACAAAGAAAACTCCAGGCCCAGATTATTTCAAAGGCAAATTATACCCAAGCTCTTCCAGAAATAGAAAAGATGAGAACACTTTACAACTCATTTTTATGAGGCCAACATTACCCAGATATCAAAACCAAAGCCATTAGAAGAAAAGAAAACTAACAACCAATATACCTCATCAGTATATACATAAAAATCCTCAATCAAATATTAGTAAATCGAATCCAATAATATATAAAAAGGTAAGACATCTTTACCAAATGGGTTTGAACATTACAAAGTAAATCAATATAATTCATCATATTGACAGACTAAGACTAAAGAAGATGGATCATATTTCAATAGATGAGGGAAAAGTATTTGACAGATTCAACATGTATATATGATAAAAATTCTCAGCAAACTGCAAACAGAGGGTGCTTTCTTAATCTGGTTAAGGGCATCTATAAAAAAAAAAACTACAGCTAACATCGTACTTAATGGTGAAAGGCTGAAAGTTTTCCCCTAAGATCAGTAAGAAATAGCATTGGCAAGGAGGAGGGAAAATGATATTTATTCACAGATGACATGATTGTCTACATATAAAATTCTAAGATCTGAAATCTACAAAAAGTCCCTAGAATATGAAATTATTTTAAGGAAGGTAAAGGATACAAGGCCAATACTGTATTTCTGTATATTAGCAATGAATATTTGATATGTAAATTTAAAAAAAATCAGTTAGACATCTATGTTCATAGATGGTAGCATTATTCACAATAGTCAAAAGTAAAAGCTACTCAAGTGTCTATCAACAGATGAATGGATAAATAAAATTGTATTCCGTGGTAAAAGACTTTAAGATTTTCCTGAAGATGAAGAACAAGGCAAGGATGTCAATTTTGCCATTTCTATTCAACATAGTACTAGAAGTTCTAGCCAGAGTAGTTAGTCAAGAAAAAGGGGAAAAAAGGCATCCGTATTGGAAAGAAAGAAGTAAAATTATCTCTGTTCACAGATGATATGATCTAATATATAAGAAATCCTAAAGATGCCACAAAACAATTTTTAGAATAAATGAATTCAGCCAAGTAGCAGGATACAAAGTCAGCACACAAAAATCAGTGGCATTTCTTTCTATACACTAACAACACACAATCCAAAAAAGAAATTTAGGAAGCATCTTCATTTTACATTATCATGAAAAAGAATAAAATTTTTAGGAATTAACCAAGGATATAAAAGACTATACAATCAAAACTAAAAAGCATTGCTGAAAAAAATTAAAGATTACATAAACACATCCTATGCTCATAGATTGGAAGACAATATTGCTAAGATGTCAGTGCTACCCAAATCAATCTACATATTCAATGGAATTTCTAACAAAACTCCATTGACATTTTTTTTGCAGAAATAGAAAAACCCCTTCTAAAATTCATATGGACTCTTGAGTGACTCCATAACAAAGAGCCAAAACAATCTTGAAAAAGGAGAACATAGCCAGAAGACTCATACTTCTTTTCTTTTTTCTTTCTTTTTTAAAATCCTCACCCAAGGGTATTTTTCCATTGATTTCTATAGAGAAT
Organism: Myotis lucifugus; assembly: GCF_000147115.1. NCBI lineage: Eukaryota > Metazoa > Chordata > Mammalia > Chiroptera > Vespertilionidae > Myotis > Myotis lucifugus. Next base: position 2,962,933 of record NW_005871203.1, read on the forward strand.
GGAAAGGAGGGAAGAGGGGGAGAGAGAAATAGCCACATGGGAAAGACACATGGATTGGTTGCCTTCCCCGCGAGCCCCTACTGGGACTGGGGAACCTGCAACCAAGGTATGTTCCCTTGACCAGGAATGGAACCTGAGACCCTTCAGTCTGCAGGCAGATGCTCTAACCACTGAGAAAACTAGCCAGGACCCATACTTCTGATTTCAAAACTTACCATAAAACTACAGTAATCAAAATAGTGTAGTACTGGCATACAGAATAGAATAGAGAGCCTATAAATAAACTCTTGCATGTATGGTCAAATGATTTTTGACAAATGTGTCAAGACTATTCAGTGGGGAAAAGACAGTCTTTTCAACAAATGATGCTGGGAAAACTGAATATCTACATGCAAAATAATGATGTTGGAACCTTACCTAACACCACATACAAAAACTAACTCAAAATGTGTCAAAAGCTTAAATGTAAAACCTAAAACTATAAAACTCTCAGAAGAAAACATAGGGCAAAAGCTTTATGACATTGGATTTGTCAATAATTTCTTGGATATGACACCAAAGACACATGCAACAAAAGAAAAAAACAGATTTCATGAAAATTTTAAAAATTGGTACAGCAAAAGGCACTTTCTTAGAGTAAAAGGGGAACCCATAGAATGGGAGAAAATATTTGCAAATCATATATCTGATCATTAATATCCAGAATATTAATATATATTAAATATATAGGATAATTAATATCCTAAACTCAACAACGAAACAACCTGATTCAAAAATAGGCAAAGAAGATATACAAATGGCCAACAACCACATGAAAAGATGATCAACATCACTAATCATTTGGGAAATGCAAATCAAAACTACGAGATATTACCTAACACCCATTAGGATGGCCAGTATAAAACAACAACAACAAGCAACCCGGGAAGTAAAATGGCTGGTGTGAATGTGGAGAAATTGAAACTCGTGTGCACTGTTGGTGGGAATGTAAAACAGGACAGCCTCTGTGGAAGACAGTATGGTGGTCTCTAAAACAATTAAAAATAAAATTATCGTATGATCCAGCAATTCCACTTCTAGCTACATACCCAAAAGAATTGAAAACAGGGTCTCAAAGAGATATTTGTATACCCGTGTACATAGCAGCATTATTCACAACATGTGGAAGTAATCCAAGTGTCCATTAATGGATAACAGATAAGCAAAGTATGGTATATTCATGCAATGGAATGTTACTGAGCTTTAAATAGGAAGGAAATTCTGACACATGCTGCAACATGGATGAATCTTGAGGACAACATGCTAAATTAAATAAGCTAGTCAAAAAAAGACAAACACCATCTGATTTCACTTATATATGAGGTACTAAGAGTAGTCAAATTCATAGAGACAGAAAGGAAATTGGTGGTTACCAGGTACTGAGGGCAGGGAGAGAATAGGGAGGTAGTGTTTAATGGGGACACAGTTTCAGTTTTACAAGATGAAAAGAATTCTAGAGACGGATGGTGGTGATGGTAGCACATTATATATGTACATATTTAATACCATTTAACTGTACATTTAAAAATGATTATATGGTAAATTCTGTTTATAATCCCTGGAACAGACATTAAAAACAAAGTGTAAAGTTGCATATTTTAAAAGATAACAAGGAATTAAAATGGGATTTTAAAAATACTAAAATGCTCCTGTTAACTGAAGAGAGGGAAAAATACAGAGAAGCAAAAAAACAAACAAACACCACATTAAAAACAAATAGGGCCCTCGCTGGTTTGGCGCAGTGGTTAGAGCGTTGCCCTCAGACTGAAGGATTGGAGGTTCGATTCCCAGTCAAGAGCACGAATCTCGATTGCAGACTCTATCTCTGACCCTGGTTGGGACTCATGCAGGAGGCAGCTCACATCGATGTTTCTCTTTCTCGGTCTCTCCCCCTCACTTCCACTCTCTCTAGAAAAATCAATGGAAAAAAATATCCTCTGGTGAGGATTAACAAAAAACCCCACAAAAACAAATAGGAAATAGTAAGCTTAAATGTGACCTTATAAATCACTATCTTAAAATACAAATGGACTAAACACTCTAATTAAAAGGCAAATATTGTTCAATTAGATTTAAAAACACAGGGTCCAACTACATGTAATTTACAACAGTCAAGACATAAAGACACAGGTTAAAAGTAAAAGGGTAAAAAATATATATTATGCAAACAGCAAGCACAATTTGGTTGATAGGGTTACATTAATATAACAATATGGACTACAAGAAAATAAGTATTAAAAATAAAAAATTTTAAACAAAAAGAAAGTATTACCTGAGATTATAAAGAACATGTCATAATGATGAAACACTTTATAATAATGATGAGAACATTACACAATTCATCAGGGAAACATAGCCATAAATGTATATGATCTAATACCAAAATTTCAAATGCATGAAGTCAAAACTTAACAGCCATAGTATGGAAAGATCCGTAGACGGATTTTAATACTTCCTCTCTGAAATTGGTGATAAAACTAGACAAAAAATAAACATATAAAAGATTCCAATATTTAACCACCTTCCCTTTTTGACATTTATAGAACACCATACCCAGCAACTACAGAATATACATTTTTCACATAAATATGGATATACGTCAAGATAGAACATAGGCCCTGGCCAGTGTAACTCAGTAGTTAGAGCATCGGCCTTTGGACTATGGGGTCATGGATTTGATTTGCAAGCAGTCAAGGGCACCTACCTGGGGTGCAGGTTCGATCCCCAGCTCCAGTCTGTGCAAGTGTGGGAGGCAATTCATGTGTCTCTCTCACATCAATGTTTCCCTCCCTCCCTCCCTCCCTCCCTCCCTTCCTCCCTTCCACTCTATCTAAAATCAGTGGGGAAATATCCTTGGGTGAGGATTAATAATAACAACAAAAAAGATAGAACATATGCTAGGCCATGAATTATCTCTGTAAATTTCAAAAGATTGAAAACTTAGGTTTTTTCCCATTGTATGAACACAATGGAGTTCAATTAGAAATCAATAAAAAAGGTATATAGAAGAGCTCCTAAATATCTGGAAATAAAGCAACACGAAATGAGGCATGGATCAAAGATGAAATCTCGGAGAACATTTTAAAAAATACTTCCAACTGAATGACATTTTGACATAAAATTTGTCAGATGCCGTTGAAGCAGTGTTTCGAGAGATATTCATAGATTTTAATTTGTATTGGAAAAGAGAGAAAGGTTGAAAAATCAATGATATAAATTACCATTTAAGAAGCTAGAGGAAGAAGAGCAAGTTAAGCCCGAGTAAGAGAATAAAGGAAATAAAGATAAAAGCAGAAACCAGTGAAATAAAGAACAAGCAGCAGACAAGACAGCAATCCCTGAAGCCATGCTCTGCGCCCCATGCATTATGAGGCCTTTCCACCAGGAATCATGGGAATACAAATTATTCCTGGCCTACTTTGAGCTCCAGAAATTATTCTTTCTGTTGCTTTCCAGTGGTTTTTTTCCTACCACCTTGACAGTTTTCTCACACACACTTCATGATCAACACTCAGCTACAGACTCAAGGGGAACCTCTGCAGATGTTAATGTTTTCCCTGTGTTCAGCTTTCTCTTCTCTCTACTCTGACTTGCAAATTCTTACCACCTTGGGCTCCCTGAACCCCAAACTCTGCTCAACTCATGGAGTCACTGGACTATGTTTGCATCCCCATTCCCTGTGCTGTGGCCCTGAAACTCTCTCCAGACACACACACACCCTTCCTTCCTTCCTTCCTTCCTTCCTTCCTTCCTTCCTTCCTTCCTTCCTTTGTCACTTCCTTCCTTCCTTCCTTCCTTCCTTTGTCCCTTCCTTCCTTCCTTCCTTCCATACTTACATACTTCCTTCCTTCCTTCCTTCCTTCCTTTGTGCCTTACTTCCTTACATACTTGGTGCCTTCCTTCCTTCCGAACCTACAGAACTTACTTCATCCTTGCTTCCCTTCGTTACCGACTTGCGTACAAACATTCCGTCCATTCGAGCGATC
>NW_005871203.1:2967057-3002586 GCF_000147115.1 Myotis lucifugus
TCTACAACCCTCTCAGAAGGCCACCAGAGAAGAAGAATTAGTACGTTGGATGCTAAAATAGTTGACTACAAACCTACTCGATCAAACGCTCCGCAATCGCATGCAACTCGTGGACCAGGCAGCAGAAAAAGTCGTTTATTCCGTTAATGGATTTCCTTGTTACATACATTAATTATATGGCATACTTGCATAGGATACAAGGATAACAACGATCCATACATAGGATATTCCTAGAGGCAAAAGATGCGTCCTACCAAATCCCAAACAACGGACAATCCTACTTCCTTCCAGCATGATTCCAACCAGCCCCCGGCAATCACTTCCTTCCAAAAACCTGCCTACCATCCTTACTTGCTACCTTCCTTCCTGCCTTCCTTCCTTTCTTCCTTCCTTACTACGAGAAAGCCTTCCTTCCTTCCTTGTGACCTTCCATCCTTCCTTCCTTCCTTCCTTCCTTCCTTCCTTCCTTCCTTCCTTCCTTCCTTCCTTCCTTCGTCCCTTCCTTCCTCCCTTCCTGTGTCCCTTCCTTCCTTCCTTCCTTCCTTCCTTCCTTCCTTCCTTCCTTCCTTCCTTCCTTCCTTCCTTCCTTCCTTTGTCCCTTCCTTCCTTCCTTCCTTTGTCCCTTCCTTCCTTCCTTCCTTCCTTCCTTCCTTCTTTCCTTCCTTTCATCTTTCTTTTTTTTGGAAGCGTTTGAAGAGGATTGGTGTTCATTCTTTAGATGGCAGACTCACACACACAGGAAATGAAAAACAAATGGACTTATAGCTCTGACCGGTTTGGTTCAGTGGATAGAGCGTTGGCCTGTGGACTGAAGGGTCCCAGGTTCGATTCCAGTCAAGGGCATGTACCTTGGTTGCGGGCACATCGCCAGTGGGGGGTGTGCAGGAGGCAGCTGATCGATGTTTCTCTCTCATCGATGTTTCTAACTATCCCTCTCCCTCTCTGTAAAAAATCAATAAAATATATTTTTTAAAATAAAAGAAATCTCTCTTTAAAAAAACACACAAAAAAACAAAAACAATAAAACAAATGGACTTATGAAACATGCAACAACAACATCATTTAAATTCAACCATATCAATTATCGCACAAAATGCAAGTACTCTAGATGTACCAGTTAAAAGGAAGAGATTGGAAATAAAAATAATACCCAATTCTATACTGTCTAATCAGAAACTCACTTCAAGACTTCTAAGTAAAATGGTGGAAAAAGATACAATCCTAACACTAACTAAAAGAAAACTGGAGCTGCTATATTAAACAAGACAAGGTGAATTTAAGAGCAAGGGATATTACAAGGATAAAGAGGACCATTTCGTAATGATTAAAGGGATGATTCATCAAGAAGACCTAATCATCTTAAATATTTATGCACCAAGTAATAGAACTTCAAAATACATGAAGCAAAAACTGACAGATTTCAAAGGAGGAATAGACAAATCCAGAATTAATTGCAGTTTTTGACACCCTTCTCTTAATAGTTGATAAAACAGGCAGACAGGAAGTCAGTAAAGATACAGAAGACATGAACAACACTGTCAATGGTAGTAGAATACATATTCATCTCAGGGGAAGATGAAACATTTATCAAGATAGATTATATTGTGGGCCCTATAACAATTCTTAATAAATTTTAAAACACTGAAATTACACAAGTAATGTTCTCTGAACACAACAGAATTACATTAGAAATTAGCATCAAAATATCTAGAAAATCACAAATATTTGAAACTAAAAAAGATACTTTTAGGTGTTTTTTTTAATGGAATAAAAAATATTTATCAAATATAACAAAAGACAATAAAAGAGGCACAAAAGCATGTGGCATATAGAGAACAGAGCAAAATGGCAGGCATGGGTTATATTAAGTCCGCATGAGGTGTTTCTTCATTCTATTAATGTGGTATATTGCATTTATTGAATTTTGTATGTTGACTCACCCTTACATTCCAGAAATAAATCCCAATTGGTTATTGTGCATCATTCTTTTCATATTCTGTTGAATTCTGTTTGCAGGTATTTTGTAGAAGATTTTTATAGCTATGTTCATAAGGGATATTGGTCCGTGGTTTTCTCTTTTTTTCTTTTTTTTTACTTTATAATTCCTTATTGTTGAAAGTATTATATATGTCCCCTTCTTCCCCCATTGGCCTCTTCCAGCCCGCCCCCGCCCCCGCCCCAGACCCTCATCCCCCATTGTCTGTGTCCATAGGCCATATATATGCAAACAAGATCCTTGATTGATTGCCTCCCACCTACTCACCCTCTCTGGCCTTCCCTTTGAGAGTCAGCACTCTGTTCCATACTTCCATGTCTCTGGATCCACTCCGTTCATCAGTTTATTTTGTTCATTAGATTCCACATGAGTGAGATCATGTGATACTTGTCTTTCTCTGACTGACTTATTTCACTCAGCATGATACTCTCCAGGTCCCTCCATGCTGTCTCAAAGGGTAAGAGATCCTTCTTTTTTACTGCTGCATAGTATTCCATGGTGTAAATATCCCACAGCTTTTTTACCCACTCATCTACTGATGGGCACTTGGGCTGTTTCCAGATCTTAGCTATTGTAAATTGTGCTGCTATGAACTAGGGGTGCATACATTCTTTCTGATTGGTGTTTCGGGTTTCGTAGGATATATTCCTAGAAGTGGGATCACTGGGTCAAATGGCAGATCCATATTTAATCATTTGAGGGAACTCCATACTGTTTTCCATAATGGCTGCACCAGTCTGCATTCCCACCAGCAGTGTACTAGGGTTCCCTTTTCTCCACATCCTTGCCAGCACTTGTCATTTGTTGATTTGTTGATGGTAGCCATTCTGACAGGTGTGAGATGGTATCTCATTGTTGTTTTGATTTGCATCTCTCAGATGAATAGTGACTTTGAGCATGTTTTCATATGTCTCTTGTCCATCCCTATGTCCTCCTTGGAGAAGTGTCTATTTAGATCCTTTGCCCATTTTTCAATTGGCTTCTTTGCCTTCCTTTTGTTAAATTGTATGAGTTCCTTATATGTTTTGGATATTAACCCTTTATCAGATGTATTATTGTCAAATATGTTCTCCCATACAGTGGGCTCCCTTTTCGTCTTGTTGATGGTTTCTTTTGCTGTGCAGAAGCTTTTTATTTTGACGTAGTCACATTTTTTTATTTTCTCCTTTGCTTCTTTTGCCCTAGGAGATTTATCCGTAAACATGTTGCTACGATAGAGTCTGAGATTTTGCAATGGTTTCTTCTAGGACTTTTAAGGTTAACTGACTTACATTTAAGTGTTTTGTTCATTTTGTGTTTATTCTTGTGTAGGGTATACGTTGGCGGTTAGTTTCTTTCTTTCTTCTTTTTTTTTTTTTTTTTGCATGTATGTGTCCAATTTTCCCAACAACATTTATTGAAGAGACTATCTTGACTTTATTGTATGGTCTTGTTTCTTTGTCAAATATTAATTGAGCGTAATGGCTTGGGTTGATTTCTGGGGTCTCTGTTCTGTTCCATTGATCTATATGCCTGTTCATGTGCCAGTACCAGGCTGTTTTGATTATGGTGGCTTTGTAGGATAACTTGAAATCTGGTATTATGATTCCTCCCACTTTGTTCTTCTTTCTCAAGATTGTTGCAGATATTTGGGGTCTTTTTTGGTTCCATATAAATTTTTGGAGTATTTGTTCTAGATATGTGAAATATGCGGTTGGTATTTTAATAGGGATTGCATTGAAGCTGTAGATTGCCTTGGGTAGTATGGACATTTTAATGATGTTGATTCTACCAACCCATGAACACGGTATATTCTTCCATTAGTTTATGTCTTCTTCTATCACTTTTTTCAGCATCCTGTAGTTTTCCGAAAACAGGTCTTTTGCCTCCTTGGTTAAATTTATTCCTAAGTATCTTAATTTGTTTGTTGTTGTTGTTGCAATGGTAAATGGGACTGCTTGTTTAGTTTCTCTATCTGAGAATTCATTATTGGTATATAAAGCCACTGTTTTTTGAGTGTTGATTTTATATCCTGCTCCATTGCCACATTCATGGATTAAATCCAGTAGTTTTTGATGGAGTCTTCAGGGTTAACTATGCACAATATCATGTCTGTGGGAGTAATGAGAGTTTAGCTTCCTCCTTTTCAATTTGGATGCCTTTTTTTTCTTCTTCTTGTCTGATTTCTGTGGCTTGGACTTCCAGCACTATGTTGAATAAGAGTGGTGAAAGGGGACATCCCTGTCTTGTTCCTGTTTAGGGGAAATGGTTTTAGTTTTTGGCCATTGAGTTTGATGTTCACTGTAGATTTGTCATATATGGTCTTCATCAGGTTGAGATATGCTCCCTCTATTCCCACTTTGCTGGGAGTTTTTTTAAAAATGGGTGTTGGGCCCTAGTCGGTTTGGCTCAGTGAGTAGAGCATCGGACTGTGGACTGAAGGGTCCCGGGTTCGATTCCAGCCAAGGGCACATGCCTGGGTTGCGGACTCGATCCCCAGTGTGGGGCGTGCAGGAGTCAGCCAATCAATGTTTCTCTCTCATCATTGATGTTTATATCTATTTGTCCCTCTCACTTCCTCTCTGAAATGAATAAAAATATTTTTTAAAAAATGGGTGTTGGATTTTGTCGAATGCTTTTTCTGCATCTATTGATATTACCATGTGATTTTTGTCTTTCAGTTTGTTTATATGATGTATCACGTTTATTGATTTGTTAGTATTGTACCAGCCTTGCATCCCCGGAATAAATCCCACTTGGTCATGGTGTATGATTTTTTAATATGTTGCTGGATGCAATTTGTTACTATTTTGTTGAGGATTTTAACAACTATGTTCATCAGGGATATTGGCCTGTAATTCTCTTTCTTTGTAGTGTCTTTATCTGGTTTTGGAATTAGGGTAATGCTGGCCTCATAAAAGAGCTTGGAGGAGTTCCTTCCTCTTGGATGTTGTAAGATAGTGTGAGGAGTAGAGGTGTTAGTTCTTTGAAAGTTTGGTAAAACTCCCCTGTGAGTCCATCCAGACCAGGCTTTTGTTTGCTGGGAGTGTTTTGATTACTGCTTCTATTTCATCAGTTGTTATTGGCCTATTCAGTTTTCCTGATTCTTCCTGATGCAGTTTGGGGAGATTATATTTTTCTAGGAATTTGTCCATTTCATCCACATTGTCCAGCTTGTTGGCATATAGTTGTTCATAGTATTTTCATACAATGCTTTGTATTTCTGTGGTGTCAGTGGTTAGTTCTCTGCTTTGATTTCTGATTTTATTTCTTTGGGTCCTTTCTCTCTGTTTCTTGATGTGTCTGGCTAATGGTTCATCAATTTTGTTTATCCTTTCAAAGGAGCAGCTCTTGGTGTCATTTATTTTTTTTCTTTATTGATTAAGATATTACATATGTGTCCTTATCCTCCCATTGCGCCCCCCCCCCCACTCATGCCCTCACCCCCCTGGTGTCTGTGTCCATTGGTTAGGCTTATATGCATGCATACAAGTCCTTTGGTTGATCTCTCCCCCTTACCCTCACCCTCCTCTACCTTCCCTCTGAGGTTTCACTGTCTGATCGATGCTTCTCTGTCTCTGGATCTGTTTTTGTTCATCAGTTTATGTTGTCCATTATATTCTAATGAGTGAGATCATGGGATATTTATCCTTCTCTGACTGGCTTATTTCACTTAGCATAATGCTCTCCAGTTCCACCCATGCTGTTGCAAATAGCAAGAATTCCTTCTTTTTTACAGCAGCACAGTTTTCCATTGTATAGATGTACCACAGTTTTTTAATCCACTCATCAGCTAATGGGCCCTTAGGCTGTTTCCAAATCTTAGCTATTGTAAATTTTGCTGATGTGAGCATAGGGGTGTATATATCCTTTCTCATTGGTGTTTCTAGTTTCTTGGGATATATTCCTAGAAGTAGAATCACTGGGTCAAATGGGAGTTCCATTTTTAATTTTTTGAGGAAACTCCATACTGTCCTCCACAGTGGCTGCACCAGTCTGTGTTTCCACCAGCAGTGCAGGAGGGTTCCTTTTTCTCCGCATCCTCGCCAGCACTTGTCGTTTGTTGATTTGTTGATGATAGCCATTCTGACAGGTGTGAGATGGTACCTCATTGTTGTTTTGATTTGCATCTCTCGGATGATTAGTGACTTTGAGCATGTTTTCATATATCTCTTGGCCTTCTTTATGTCCTCTTTTGAAAAGTGTCTATTTAGGTCCTTTGCCCATTTTTTGATTGCATTGTTTATCTTCCTTTTGTTAAGTTGTATGAGTTCCCTATAAATGTTGGAGATTAGGCCCTTTTCAGATATGACATTGGCAAATATGTTCTCCCATGCAGTGGGCTTTCTTGTTGTTTTGTTGATGGTTTCTTTGCTGTGCAGAAGCTTTTATTTTGATGTAGTCCCATTTGTTTATTTTCTCTTTAGTTTCCATTGCCCTAGGACCTGTATCGGTAAAGATGTAGCTACGACATATGTCTGAGATTTTGCTGCCTGTGGATTCCTCTAATATTTTTATGGTTTTCCTGTCTTATGTTTAAGTCCTTTATCCATTTTGAGTTTATTTTTGTGTATGGTGTAAGTTGGTGGTCTAGTTTCATTTTTTTGCATGTATCTGTCCAATTTTCCCAACAGCATTTATTGAAGAGACTGTCTTGACTCCATTGTATGTTCTTGCCTCCTTTGTCAAATATTAATTGAGCATAGTGATTTGGGTCGATTTCTGGGTTCTCTATTCTATTCCATTGATCTATATGTCTGTTCTTGTGCCAGTACCAGGCAGTTTTGAGAACAGTGGCTTTATAATACAGCTTGATATCTGGTGTTGAGATCCCTCCTACTTTGTTCTTCTTTCTCAGGATCGCTGCAACTATTCAGGGTCTTCTTTTATTCCAGGTGAATTTTTGGAGAGTTTGTTCTAGATCTGTGAAATATGCCATTGGTATTTTAATGGGGAGTGCATTAAATCTAGATTGCTTTGGGTAGTATGGACATTTTAATGATATTGATTCTACCAATCCATGAACATGGTATGTTCTTCCATCTGTTTGTCTTCTTCTTTTTTCAATGTCCTGTAGTTTTCCGGGTACAGTTCTTTTACCTCTTAGTTAAGTTTATTTCTAGGTATCTTAATTTTTTTGTTGTGATGGTAAATGGGATTGTTTTTTTAGTCTCTCTTTCTGTAAGTTCACTGTTGGTGTATAGAAATGCCATAGATTTCTTGGCATTAATATTGTATACTGCTACATTGCCGAATTTATTTATTAAGTCTCCTATTTTTTTGAGGGAGTCTTTAGGGTATTCTATGTACAGTATCATGTCATCTGCGAATAATGACAATTTTACCTCTTTTTTTCCAATTTGGATACCTTTTATTTCTTCTTCTTGTCTAATTGCTACGGCTAGCACTTCCAGAACTATGTCCAACAGGAGTGGTGAAAGTGGGCATCCCTGTCTCATTCCTGTTTTTAGGTGAAATGTTTTTAGTTTTTGCCCATTGAGTATGATGTTGGCTGTAGGTTTGTCATATAGGGCTTTTATTATGTTGAGATATGATCCCTCTATTCCCATTTTGCTGAGGGTTTTTATCAAGAAAGGGTGTTGGATTTTGTCAAATGCTTTTTCTGCTTCGATTGATATGACTTTGTGATTTTTATCTCTCAATTTGTTTATGTGATGTATCACGTTTATTGATTTGCAAAGATTGTACCAGCCTTGCATCCCCAGAATAAATCCCACTTGGTCATGGTGTATGATTTTTTAATATATTGCTGGATGCAATTTGCTGTTATTTTGTTGAGGATTTCAGCATCTATGTTCATCAGGGATATTGGCCTGTAATTCTTTTTCTTTGTAGTGTCTTTATGTGGTTTTGGAATTAGGGTAATGCTGGCCTCATAAAAAGAGCTTGGAGGAGTTTCTTCCTTTTGGATGTTTTGGAATAGTGTGAGGAGTAGAGGTGTTAGTTCTTCTTTGAAAGTTTGGTAAAACTCCCCTGTGAGTCCATCCAGACCAGGCTTTTGTTTGCTGGGAGTGTTTTGATTACCTCTTCTATTTCATCAGTTGTTATTGGCCTATTCAGTTTTCCTGATTCTTCCTGATGCAGTTTGGGGAGATTATATTTTTCTAGGAATTTGTCCATTTCATCCACATTGTCCAGCTTGTTGGCATATAGTTGTTCATAGTATTTTCATACAATCCTTTATATTTCTCTGGTTAGTTCGCTTTGATTTCTGATTTTATTTCTTTGGGTCCTTTCTGTTTCTTGATGTGTCTGGCTAATGGTTCATCAATTTTGTTTATCCTTTCAAAGGACCAGCTCTTGGTGTCATTTACTTTTTTATTTTTTTTAATATTTATGTTATTTATTTTTGCTCTGATCTTCATTATTTCCTTCCTTCTACTTACTCTGGGCTTTTCTTGTTGTTCTCTTTCTAGTTCTTTAAGGTTTAGTGTAAAATAGTTTATTGTTCATTTTTCTTGTTTTTTTGAGGTATGCCTGTAGTGCTACTAACTTCCCTCTCAGGACTGCATTTGCTGTGACCCAGAGTTTTGGGGTTGTTATTGTGTGTTCATTTTCATTTGTTTCCAGGAAGTTTTTTTATTTCTTTCTTGATCTTGTTGGTAAACCATTCATTGTTTAATAACATGCTATTTAGTCTCCATGTGTTTGGGTGTTTTTACTATAGTTGATTTCTAATTTCATTCCACTGTGATCTGAGAAGATGCTTCATGTGATTTCTGTCTTCTTGAACTTGTGGAGACTTGTTTTGTTTCCTAACATGTGGTCTATCTTTGTGAATAATCCACGTGCACTTGAGAAGAATATATATCCTACAGCTTTGGGGTGAAATGTTCTATAAATGTCAGTTAAATCCACCTGATCCAGTGTGTCCTTTAGAGTCACTGTTTCCTTGCTAAGTTTTTGTCTGGAAGATCTGTCCAGTGAAGTCAGTGGGGTGTTCAAGTCCCCTACTATGTATGTATTATTGTGGATCTCTCTGTTAAAGTCCTCCGGAAGATTTTTTTTTCTCTCTAATCTTTTTTGTAGTCTTTAATTTGCTATATTTTTCCCATGAAAAATTTTAATTTCATTTACTTTAAAATTGGATAATCTTGATTTTATTCTATATTAAACTGTAAAATTTGTATCACATTATTGAAGTAATACTTTGATTCACAATAATATTATATATATTGAAATTAAACTCAATTACAAAATAAATTGTTTACTTAAGCAATATAATTCTCCTCTAATAAAAGTAGCTTTATATATAAAGTTTGACTTTATTTATTTTATTGTATTTTTTTAATTGCTTAAAGTATTACAAAGAGTATTACATATGTTTCCTTTCCCTCCCCCTTGACATTCCCCCGGTCTCCCCTACCCCCCAGTGTCTTGTGTCCATTGGTTATGCTTATATGCATGTATACAAGTCCTTTGGTTGATCTCTTACTCCTCTTACCCCCACCCCCAACCCTCCCCGGCCTTCCCGCTATAGTTTGACAGTCTGTTTGATGTTGCTCTGCCTCTGTATCTATTTTTGTTCATCAGTTTATAATGGTCTTTTTTTTTTATTGTTTTATTGCTTAGAGTATTACAAAGAGTATTACATATGTCTCCTTTTTTTCCCCCGCCCTTGACAATCCCTTGGCCTCCCCTACCCCCCAGTGTCTTATGTCCATTGGTTATGCTTATATGCATGCATACAAGTCCTTCGGTTGATCTCTTACCCCGCCCCCTCCTGCCTCCCAACCCTCCCTGGCCTTCCCGCTGTAGTTTGACAGTTTGTTCAAGGCAGCTCTGCCTCTGTATCTATTTTTGTTCATAAGTTTATAATGGTCTTTATTATCCATAAATAAGTGAGATCATGTGGTATTTTTCCTTCATTGACTGGCTTATTTCACTTAGCATAATGCTCTCCAGTTCCATCTATGCTGTTGCAAATGGTAAGAGTTCCTTCTTTTTTACAGCAGCATAGTATTCCATCGTGTAGATGTACCACAGTTTTCTAATCCATTCATCTGCTGATGGGCACTTAGGCTGTTTCCAGATCTTTGCTATGGTGAATTGTGCTGCTATGAACATATGGGTGCATATATCCTTTCTGATTGGTGTTTCTGGTTTCTTGGGATATATTCCTAGAAGTGGGGTCACTGGGTCAAATGGGAATTGCATTTTTAACTTTTTGAGGAAACTCCATACTGTCTTCCACAGTGGCTGCACCAGTCTGCATTCCCACCAGCAGTGCACGAGTGTTCCCTTTTCTCCACATCCTCTCCAGCACTTGTCGTTTGTGGATTTGTTGATGATAGCCAGTCTGACAGGTGTGAGATGGTACCTCATTGTTGTTTTGATTTGCATCTCTCTGATGATCAGTGATTTTGAGCATGGTTTCATATGTCTCTTGGCTTTCTGAATGTCCTCTTTTGAAAAGTGTCTATTTAGGTCCTTTGCCCATTTTTAAAAAATATATATTTTATTGATTTTTTACAGAGAGGAAGGGAGAGGGATAGAGAGTTAGAAACATCGATGAGAGAGAAACATCCATCAGCTGCCTCCTGCACACCCCCTACTGGGGATGTGCCCACAACCAAGGTACATGCCCTTGACCGGAATCGAACCTGGAACCCTTCAGTCCGCAGGCCGACGCTCTATCCACTGAGCCAAACCGGTTAGGGCCCTTTGCCCATTTTTTGATTGGATTGTTTATCTTCCTTTTGTTAAGTTGTATGAGTTCCCTATAAATGTTGGAGATTAAACCCTTATCAGTGATAACATTGGCAAATATGTTCTCCCATGCAGTGGACTTTCTTGTTGTTTTGTTGATGGTTTCTTTGCTGTGCAGAAGCTTTTTATTTTGATGTAGTCCCATTTGTTTATTTTCTCTTTAGTTTCCAATGCCCTAAGAGCTGTATGGGTGAAGAAATTGCTTCGGCATATGTCTGAGATTTTGTTGCCTGTGGATTCCTCTAGTATTTTTATGGTTTCCCGTCTTACATTTAAGTCCTTTATCCATTTTGAGTTTATTTTTGTGTATGGTGTAAGTTGGTGGTCTAGTTTCATTTTTTTTGCATGTATCTGTCCAATTTTCCTAACACCATTTATTGAAGAGACTGTCTTGACTCCATTGTATGTTCTTGCCTCCTTTGTCAAATATTAGTTGAGCATATTGGTTCGGGTCAATTTCTGGGTTCTCTGTTCTGTTCCATTGATCTATATGTCTGTTCTTGTGCCAGTACCAGGCAGTTTTGAGAACAGTGGCTTTGTAATACAGCTTGATATCAGGTATTGAGATCCCACCTACTTTGTTCTTCTCGGAAGATTTTTTATATATTTAGGTGCTCTTATAATTGGTGCATATATGTTTACCAGGTTTATATCCTCTAGTTGGATAGGTTTTCTTTTCTTGTAGTGTCTTTGTCTAACTTTATGGTATCAGGGTAATGCTAGGTTGTTGATTTTTTTAAAAATATATTTTATTGATTTTTTACAGAGAAGAAGGGAGAGGGATAGAGAGTTTGAAACATCAATGAGAGAGAAACATCAATCATCTGCCTCCTGCACACCTCCCACTGGGGATGTGCCTGCAACCAAGGTACATGCCCTTGACCGGAATCGAACCCGGGACCCCTCAGTCCGCAGGCCAACGTTCTATCCACTGAGCCAAACCGGTCAGGGCTAGGTTGTTGATTTATTTGAGTTTGGAAAAGTGCCTCTTTTTTTTTTTTGAAACGTTTGAAGAGGATTTGTGTTCACTCTTTAATGTTGGTAGAATCACCAGTGACCCTCATCTGATCCTAGGCTTTTCTGTGTTGGGACATTTAGTATTTTTGTTTGGTTAATTTTAAAATTGATTTTAGAGAAAGAGGAAGGAAGAGGATGAGAGAGATAGAAACATTGATGGGGTGGGTGTGGGTCGGGGAGAGAAAAATAATGAAATATCAATAGGAGAGAAACTGGGTGCTTCCTGCATGCCCT
This sequence comes from Myotis lucifugus, assembly GCF_000147115.1. Classification (NCBI taxonomy): domain Eukaryota; kingdom Metazoa; phylum Chordata; class Mammalia; order Chiroptera; family Vespertilionidae; genus Myotis; species Myotis lucifugus. The sequence goes on from NW_005871203.1 coordinate 2,979,014, forward strand.
ATACTGGGGAATGAGCTGTCAGCCTGGGCTGTGCCCCGACTGGAATAGAATGGGCGACCTCAGTGCATGTCTCACGCTGAACCATTGAGCACAGCGGCCAGGCTCGTTGGGACGGTTTGATTTCTGATCCAATCTTCTTACTAATTATGGGTCTGTTCAGATTTTCTGTTTCTTTGTGATTCAGTCTTGGTAGGTTTTGTGTTAGTAGGGGTTTGTCTGTTTTGTCTGGGTTTTCCATTTTGTTGGTGTACAGTTGTTCTTAGTATACTCTTATAATCCTGTTTTCTGCAGCATCAGTTGTAATGTCCCCTTGCAAATTTCTAATTTTAGTTTTTGGGGTCTTCTCCCCCCCCCCTTTTTTTTTAGTCAATATAGTTTGACAATTTTGTTGATTTTTTTGTTGTTTTTTGGTCTCATTGACTTCTGTATTGTTTTTCTATTGTCCATTGTATTTATCTCTACACAAATCTTTATTATTTCCTTTCTCTTGTTAGTTTTGGGTTTAGTTTTATCTTCTTTATCTAGCCCCTTAATATGTACAATTAGGTTATTAATCTGAAATGCTTTTTCTTTTTTAAAAATATGGTTTTATTGATTTTTTATTTTATTTGTTTTTTAAATAATTTTTTATTGTTGAAAGTATTACATATGTCCCCTTTTTCCCTGCATTAATCCCCTCCAGCCTGCCCCCATCCCTGCTCCAGGCCCTCACCACCCCATTGTCTACGTCCATGGGTTATCCATATGTGCATATAAGGTCCTTGGTTGATTAGTTCCCATCCCCCAACTCTCACCTCCGCCTTCCCTCTGAGATTCCAAACTCTGTTCCATGTTTTCATGTCTCTGGATCCACTCAGCTCATCAGTTTATTTTGTTACTTAGATTCCACATATGAGTGAGATCATGTGATACTTGTCTTTCTCTGACTGACTTATTTCACTCAGCATGATACTCTCCAGGTCCCTCCATGTGTCTCAAAGGGTAAGAGATCCTTCTTTTTTACTGCTGCCTCGTATTCCGTGGTGTAAATGTACCACAGCTTTTTATCCACTCATCTACTGATGGGCACTTGGGCTGTTTCCAGATCTCAGCTATTATAAATTGTGCTGCTATAAACATAGGGGTGCATATATTCTTTCTGATTAGTGTTTTGGGTTTCTTAGGATATATTCCTAGAAGTGGGATGACTGGGTCAAATGGAAGATCCATATTTAATTTTTTGAGGAAACTCCATGCTCTTTTCCACAGTGGCTGCACCAGTCTGCATTCCCACCAGCATATGTACTAGGGTAGGGTTCCCTTTTCTCCACATCCTCACCAGCACTTGTCATTTGTTGATTTGTTGATGGTAGCCATTCTGACAGGTGTGAGGTGATGCCTCATTGTCGTTTTAATTTGCATCTCTCTGATGATCAGTGACATAGAGCATTTTTTTCATATGTCTCTTGGCCATCTGAGTGTCCACTTTGGAGAAGTGTCTATGTAGGTGCTTTGTCCATTTTTTAATTGGCTGCTTTGTCTTCCTTTTGTTAAGTTGTATAAATTCAAAAGATAATTTTATTTATATAATTTTTCCCCATCCTCAATGGAGGATATTTTTTCTCCATTGACTTTTTTAGAGAGCATGGAGGGGGGGAAAGAGGGAGAAAAGAGAGAAAGAAAGAGAGAGAGAAACATTGATGTGAGAGAGACTCCTTGATTGGTTGTCTCCCATTTGCACTCCAACCGGGGTCAGGGATCGAGCTTGCAACCGAGGTATGTGCCCTTAACCGGGAATGGAATTGTGACACTTCAGTCTGGGGGCTGATGCTCTCACCACTGAGAAAACCAGCCACGGCTAAAAAACATACTTATATTTAATTTATGAGTTAAAGAGGAAATCACAATAAAAATGATAACATATTTGAATTGAATAAAAATGAAAACATACTTAAAATTTGTGACATGCAGCTAATGCTTAGAGGGAATTTTTAAGCATAAAGTGCTTATATTAGAAAAGTAGGAAAAAACTTGAATGACCTAAACTTCCACTGGAAAAAAAAAAGGTAAGTTAAACCCAAAGTACAAGAGAAAACTGAAAAACAATAGAGGAAACAATAAAAGCAAAAGCTCATTTCAAAAGAATATCAATATAATTTATAAACGTATGGTAAGATTGATCAGGAGAAAAGGAAGGAGACATAAATTATTAATATCGAACTAGATGTAATCATTAAAGATCCTATAGATATTAAGTGAGTATTATGAACAATGTTTTTTCAATAAGTTCAGTAACTAAGATAAAAAGGACAGATTGCTTAAAAGACACAGTCTACAAGAACTTACCCATGGTGAAATATAAAGCCTGAATAGCCATGTAACTATTAAATAAATTGAATTTGAACTTTAAAAACTTCTCACAAAGACAACACCAGGCCCAAATAGCTTTGTTGCTAACATTTAAGAACCAGATAATATCAATTCCATGCAAACTCTTCCAGAAAATAGGAGAGTGTACTTCCAAACTTACTTTATGAAGCCAGCATTGCTGAAACCAAAACCACACACATGCATTACAAGAATAAAGCAACAGAACAATAACCCACATAAGCATAGATGCAAAATTCCTCAACAAGGTTCTCTCAGATTTATGTAATAATATATATATGTAATGCCTCATGATGAAGTAGGGTTTATCCTGGGAACTCAGGCTATTTTAATGTTAGAAAATGAATGAATGTAATTAATATCTACAGACCATACAAGAAAAGTATATGACCATCTCAACAGGTACAGGAAAGGCCTTTGACAAAATTGAATATCTATTCACAGTAAAGGCCTCATCAACTCTTAAAACTGTCAGAAAACAAATGACCCGATTTGTTTAGGTCCTAGGTCCTAAGACCTAAACAGACACCTCACCAAAGATACACAGACGGCAACTAAGCATATGAAAAGACGCTCCACATCATGTCATCAGGGAAATGTAAATTAAAACAAAGAGATACCACTGCATACCTGTCAGAATGGCCAAAATTCAGAACATTATTAATGGCAATTGCTGGGAAGGTGGAGCAACAGGAACACTCATTCGCTGCTGGTGAGAATGCCGAATGGTACAGCCACTTTGGAAGATAGTTTGGCAGTTTCTTACAAAACTAGAGAGACTCTTACCATGCAATCCAATTAGATCACTCATACATTGATAGGAAGAAACAGCCAACCTGGGAAACAGTTTGGCAGCTTTTTAGGAAACTAAGCATGCAACATGACCCAGCAATTGCACTCTTGGGCATTCACTCAGAGAAATGGAAACATATTTCACAAAAACCTATACACAAATGTTCATAGCAGCTTCAGTTGTAATATACAAAAAAAAAAAAAAGACAACCCAGATGAACTTCACTGGGTGAACAGTTAAATAACTGGTACATCTGTACCATGAAATACTACTCAGTGGTCCTAAGAAGGAACAGCTATTGACATACTCGACAACTTGGATGTGCTCAAGAGAATCATGCCGAATGGACTTCATCACAATTAAAAAGCTTTGTTTGCCAAAAGACACTGTTAAGAAAAGACAAAGGCAAGCCACAGCCTGGGAGAAAATATTTTCAAAACACATAATTGACAAAAGACTTTTATCCAAAATATATAAAGACCTCTTATAACTCTTTAACAAGAAGACAAACAACCAACTTTAAAATGGCCTAAAGATTTGAACAGACACTTCACTGAAGAAGATATATAGATGGCAAATAAACACATGAAAGGATGTTGAACATCATTTTTCAGTAACTGCAAATTAAAACAATATGATAAAATTAAAACTATAATTTAAAAACGATCCTATTAAAGGTTGTTTTAGCCATTAGAATGTCTGAAATGTTTAAACTGACCACAGAATGTTGGAGAGGGCACAGAACAACTGGAATTCTCAGACAGTGCTGGTGAGAATTTAAAATCGCACAATTCCTTTGGAAAATATTTTGATAATTTCTTAAAAGTTAAAGAAAACCTACCACACAATCCAATCATTCTACTTCAAGGTAGAGAAATGAAGGCATACAGAGGCTTACACGTGAATGTTCATATTTGTTTTATTGATTAAAACTGGCAACAACTCAAATGTCCAGGTGAACAAAGAAATGAATGTTGGTATTTCTTTATAATATAATACTATACATCCATAAAAAAGAACAGGCTTGTGACCCATGCACTAGTATGGATGAATGAATCTCAAAATCATGATGCTGAATGAAAGAAGCCAGCTCCAATAGTACCATATATACCAGCCGTGGGCAAACTACGGCCCGCGGGCCGGATCCGGCCCGTTTGAAATGAATAAAACTAAAAAAACAAAAAAGACCGTACCCTTTTATGTAATGATGTTTACTTTGAATTTATATTAGTTCACACAAACACTCCATCCATGCTTTTGTTCCGGCCCTCCGGTCCAGTTTAAGAACCCATTGTGGCCCTCGAGTCAAAAAGTTTGCCCACCCCTGATATATACTATATATTTATCTATATAAACTTCTAGAAAATATAAACTGATCTTTAGTTACAGAAAGCATGGAGGTGGAGGTGGAGGTGAAGGGAGAGGAATCACAGTGAGGCCTGAGTAAACTTTTAGGTGATGGAAATATTTATTATCTTGATTATGGTGATGGTTTCATGGATGTATATGTATGTCAGTATTCATCAGATTGTGCAGTTTATACATAAGGTATGTCAGTTATACCTAATAAAGCTCTTCTAAAATCCCTAGAAGAACTGATCAAGATAAAAGGGGGTGGGGACTAACCAATTACCAGTATCAGAAATTAAAGAGAGAATATCATTATAGATTCAACAGACATAAAATAATTATTTTGGGAGGCTCTATGCCAGTGAGTTTGAAACTTATATGAGGTGGACCAATTCCTTGAAAAACACCAGTTACCAAAACTGATACAACTTGAAGTAGATACTTTGAATGGCCCAATATCTATGAATGAAATTGAATTGTTATTGGATTCTTCCCACAAGGAAATCCAGGTCCAGAGTGCCTTACTAGTGATCACTACCAAACACACAGGGGAGAAATAATACTACTCTGACACAAACTCTTTCATTCAGGAAGCCAGCCTAATCCTGATACCATAACCTGACAGAGACATTATAAAAAAACTACAGACCAAAATTCCTCATGAAACAGATGCAAAGAATCCCTAACATAATATTAGAAAATTAAACCCAGTGATACATATAATGGTAATACATCATAATTAAGTAGTTTGTCCAAGGAAGAAATGCAAAGATATGACATTTAAAAACCAACTGATATAATTCATCACATTAACAAAACAAATGAGTAAAACCATATGATCATTTTAAAAGATACAGAAAAGGTACCTGACAGAATTTAGTGCCTATTCATGACCAAAACTGTCAGCAAACTAGGACAAGAAGAGAACTTTTCCTTGATAAGGGACATATGAAAATTCTAGTTAACATCATATTTATTGCTGAAATATTACAAGCTTTTCTCCTAAGATTGGAAACAAGGCAAGAATGTCTATTCTCATCATTCTCATTCCACACTGTACTGAAATGCCTAGCTAGTGTCATAGGCAAGAAAAATAAAAGTTGTAGAGACTGGAAAGAAACAACAAGCCTCCCTATACTTATAGATGTCATAATTATTTATGTGAAAAAATTTAAAGAATATATAAAAATATTACTAGGAGTGATAAATACCTTTAATAAGGTCATAGGATACAAACTCAATATGTAAACTCAATCAATTTTTTCCAGCAGCAAATAATTGGAAATGAAAATTTAAAACAATTCCATTGATAATAACATAAAATACTTAATTATAACTTTAACTAAAGGTATGTAAGACCTATATATTAAAAAGTAGAAAACAATGCTAAGAGAAGTTAAAGATCTAAATGGATAGATAAACCATGTTCATGACTTTGAGACTCAATATTGTTGAAACTTCTCTCCAAATTGGATTATGGTTGTTTATAGTTCCAACACAATTCCAATCCAAATATCAACAAGGTTTTTTGTACAATTGACAAGTTGTTTCTAAAATTTCAATGCAAATACAAAGGACCTAGAATAGCCAAAACAATCTTGAAAATTAAACAACCAAATAGGACAGTGATGGCGAACCTATGACACACATGTCAGAGGTGACACGTGAACTCATTTTTTTGGTTGATTTTTCTTTGTTAAATGGCATTTAAATATATAAAATAAATATCAAAAATATGTCTTTGTTTTACTATGGTTGCAAATATCAAAAAATTTCTATATGTGACACGGCACCAGAGTTAAGTTAGGGTTTTCCAAAATGCTGACACGCCGAGCTCAAAAGGTTCGCCATCACTGAAATAGAACTCCTGACTTTAAAATGTATCAATAGCGACAGTAATCAAAATGGTGTGGTATTGAAATCATAGAGAAATGGACCAATGGATTATAATAAAGAACCCAGAGATAGATTTACAATCAACTGATTTTTTTTTTACAAAGGCAATGGCACCTTCAATGAGAAAGAAATAATTTTTAGCAGATATTTCCTAGAGGATTAGGAAAATGTGTTCAAAAAATAAGTCTTGCCCTGGCCGGTGGCTCAGTGGTTAGAGCATTGGCCCATGGACCAAAAGGGTCCCGGGTTTGATTTCCCAGTCAAGGGCTTATACCTCAGTTGCAAGCTCAATCCCTGGCCCTGGTTGCATGCCTGCGGGAGGCAACCAATCTATGTGTGTGTCTCATGTCTATGTCTCTCTCTCTCTCTCCCTCTCTCTCTCTCTCTCTCTCTCTCTCTCTCTCTCTCTCTCTTCCTCTCTCCTCCCTCCCTCCCTCCACTCACTCTAGAAATCAATAGAAAAAATATCCTCGAGTGAGGATTTTAAAAAGTATACTTCACAACACACATAAAAATTAGACCTAGATCATAGACCTAAACATAAAAGCTAAAAGTATAAAGATTCCAGCAGAGTACATACAAGAATATCTTCATGAACTTGAGGTAGGCAAAAATTTCTTAAAGAGGACACAAAAAGTACTAACCACAAAAAGAAATATTAACAAATTAGACTGCAAGATTAAAAACCTCTGCTCATCAAAATTCAACATTGAGAATATGAAAAGGCATGTCACAGATTAGGAGAATATATTTTTAATGCATAGATCTGACAGAGGATTTACATCAGAATATTTAAAGAATTCTTACAATTCAATAACAGAAAAACACACAACAGAACATGACTTAAAAAGGCACTTCACAAAAGAAGATACACAAATGGACAATAAGCATATGTAAAGTGGATATTATCAGTCATCAGGGAAACACAGTTTTAAAAAGCACAATGAGATACCACTCACATCCATCAGAACGGTCACGACTCAGAGGATTGCTAATATCGGCTGTTGGCGAGGATGTGGAGGAAGTAGAACTCCCATGCGTTGCTGCTGGGAGTGCCAGATGATGTACCTACTTTGGAAACGGTTTCTAAGTTTCTTAGAAAGTTAAACATACAACTACCCCATCAGGAAACAATTCCAATACTAGGTGTTTGCTCAAGAAAAAGGAGAACATGTATCCATAAACATGGGCACAACACAAGTGTCTATGAATAGGTGAGTGACTAAATTGTATATATTTATACAATGAGATGCTACTTGGTCAAAGAAAAGAACAGCCAGCCAATACCTGCAGTAATATAGATGAATCTGAAAAGCAGTGTGTTGTACAAATGAGTACATATTCTGTGATTACATGTATATGTAGGTCATGAACAGGGAAGATTGATTTACAATAATTGATAAGAACAGTGGTTGTAGTCAGTATGAGCTAGAAGGAAACTTTCTGGAACAATAGAAATAGCTGTCTTGATTGGAGTGGTTGTTACAGGGGTATTTACATTACTCAAAACTCATCAAATTGTGAGTTTACTGTATATAAATTTAGCCTCAATAAAAATGTTATTACGAATACATATTGTTCGACCTTCAGCTGGCATACTTATGCTTTCATATACCCCATTTAATGTTCCAAAGTTGTTCCTCAGAAAATCTATAGCATTACACAAATAGACCATAAAGTAAAAAGATAATAATTAAAAGAGCACACATTAGTCTATTAACATAATGTCAAAATAATTTTGGGACAAGTAACATAGTTTGTCCCTCAGCAAGTCTACTTTTGAAACATGTTCTTTCTAATCCTATTAAAACTAAAACAAATGGTATTTGATTTATTCTGGTATTGTGTCTCACAAAATAAAACAAATCACAGTGACTGATTTTAAAAACAAATAAATTAAATAGAATAAAACCTAATCTGTGTTGTTAGAAGTCCAGGTGGTGGCTTCCCTTGGGAGCAGGGTGGAGCTGAGGGGATGTGAGGTGCTCTGAAGGGGACAGGAAGTTCTGTTTCTTGATCTGGGTGCTGGTTACACATGTTTTCTGCTTGTGAAAAGTTACCAACTTTGCACTTATTTTACTTATACATATATATATATACATACGTGCAGACTTTCCTCAATGTCTCTCAATTATACTTTTATAAAATTAAAAAAACAAGAGTAAATTAATCCTAAAATGTTAATCATAATGAAAGACTGGCAACAATGGATAAACTCAAAATAGAAATTGTTTTTTGAAAGAGAGAAGAGAACAGAAGACAGCAAGGAGGAAAGGGAAGGAAGGAAAGAAGGACAGACATCCGGACACAGTTCCCGATCCCTCCGTGGTCCTCTTTTAAGGTCAGTCGTTATGATCATTTTTGAAATGTGGCTCAGAGCTTCCTAATGTTTATCGGTGAGATCCACGAACAGCAGGGGGTTCAGACAGCGCTGTGGATTGGATGATGCCAGGTTTCTTCTGGATGGTACAGATGGAGGTGGTGATGGAGATGGAGATGGTGATGTAGATGCAGGTGGTGATGGAGACAAATGGTGATGGAGATGCAGGTGGCGTTGGCTAGTTCCCTGACCATAGCTGCTCGGTTGGCGGGATTGATGCCCCATAGCAGACTGGCGTGTCTTTGGCTCTTGGTGAGAATGAGGTCCTGGGGTTTGTAGTTTGCTAGGAACTGCATGCAGGCTGCGGAGCAACGTGAGGAAAAGGGGACCTGCTTCTGGACAGGGCGCCGTCGCTCATCGTCATTGGGGTTCGTCTTCATGCTCTTGTTGCATTGATTTCGCCTCCCTTTCCTGTGCCAGGTCCGTCCCGCTTTAACAATTGCCGTGTTACACAGTCTTGCCGTCTGGTAGGAATCGGGAAGGAACACACAGTGGGAACTGGATGCCGGGTGGTTTCTTTGAGCTTGAGAGGCAGTGGGGTTGCTGGGTCAGCCGGTCATGGTCTGTGTCTGAAGAGGACCAGGTTCTGCTGCTGGGAGCTCATGGGAAATTGGGGTCCGAGAGAAAGGAGGACAGTGGGGTGCTGCCGACGGAGGCAGAGGGGCACAGAATCGCGCCCTGTGCTCAAGGGGCTCCATTCTCTCTGGGTGACGCACAGCTGGGGTGAGCAGAGGTGCTCAGGGACGCTCAGAGGCCAGACCTGGAGAAGAGGCGGCAGGTGTGGGAGATGGGAAGGGTATGTCGGGAGAAGGACAGCAAGAACAAAGGGCAGTGGCAGGTCTGAGCTCTGAATCCACACGCAGCACCACAGCTTGGGGAGCAGGTGCCGGCAAGCCCCTCCCGAAGCATCACCCCCTTCCTCCTGCACTGCAAACCCCTCGTGAGCACTGATGCGATCGACAGACACGGGCACAGCTGGCTGGCCAGTCACCCACCGTCTTCGGCAGGGACGTGAAAACCAGGGAGCCACACGAGGAAAACCACAGCGAGGTGACGATGCCCCCAACTCCGTGTTTCAAGCTTCGGTGTCTGCCCCCAACGTGGAGCGGAGAGGAGAAGGCGTTCGTGAGAGACGAGTGTGAGCCAAGTGAAGAGAGGAGAGAGTCCGGAGAACATGTAAACAGCCAGCGGGGCCCTCCTGGAGGGGCCCTGCCGCTCCTGGCGAGTCCCAGCCAGATGTGTATGAAGTTGGTTGTCTCCTCACCTGTTGAACAAGATGAGGTTGATGAAGTTGAAGGTTTTGGTCAGAAAATTGCCAGGGATCCAATTTGGGGAGCCGCACTTGACCTCATAGGCACACAGGCCGAAACAGGTGCGTTTTACCAGGCCCAGGCCTGAGCCACAGAACTGAGATGAAACCTGCAGATGCCCGAGATGCTGGTGAACCGGCCATGGCTGGCGTGCACCTCCCACCGAGGAGGAGGGGCCTCCGGGCAGCCGCTGGGACCCTCAGGACCCACACAGCTCCCTGGGTTCATCAAAGCCAAGAGGAGAACTGGGGTTATTCTTTCAAGAATTGTTGTTATTTGGGGAGAAAGGAAGAAAAAATAAAACTACCTTTCACCAAATGATTTGATTTGCAGGTGACCCCTGGGGACACCTGGACTCCCTTTGGTTTCCTGTAAAAGGCGAGTTTTTATTTTCCCCTCATCTGTTCTTGACAAAGAAGCCACAGCCACAGCTGCAGGTGCTGAAATCTCGCCCCTCTAGGCTGCCTGCTGCCTGGCTGCTGATTTATTATTAAGATAATCCTTAAATCTTCTTCATTGGGCCAACCAATCTGCCTCGTCAGAGGGGCCTTGGGAAGCTCTTGACATTCCTCTTGGCAGAACGGGGAGAAATGAGCCCCCAGAAAGCTTGCAGCAAATATCTCTGCCCAGAGAGAAATTTGGTGTGAGACCCCGGGGTGCACCCATAGTGGTGGTGGTGGTGGTGGTGGGGGTTATGTCTCCAAATCTGGGCTTAGAGCCCCAGGCCTGGGGGCAGTAGGTTGATGCCACCTTGTGTGCCCGCCATTCTCAGCGGGTCTGGGCACCGCCTTGTCCCTTCCCTGGCAGGCCCGGTGTTTGCCTTTTTTGTAGGGAGGGGAGAGTGCGGCTGGGCTGAGCTAGAGTGGTCCCTGGGGGAGTCTCGCTGGAGGAAGTTGATGAGGCCGATAAATATTCCTCAAGCTGATAGACAAGCTCAGCCCAGATGCATCAGCTGTCGAGCCTCCCACCTCTCACTCCTTTGGAATTGCAGATGCTTCCCTGGCAGGTGGGTCTTTCTTTAATTTTTTTATTTATTTTGGGGACAAAGAGAAAGGAGGCCAGATAAGGCAGCAAAGGTCCCTCAGTGATGCCTGCCCGGCGAGATGAAAGCACGCTTCCCGATTGCGGTTTCCGCAGGTGGAGGGCCCGGTCCGCTGTCCGTGCGCCAAACAGCATGAGCACCATTGCCAGGAGCGCTTCGGGCACCTCGTCCTCTGAGAGCGACTTGGCGGGACCAGCGGCTGAGTGTTTCTACTGCGGCCAGAGAGCGGCGTCGGAAGAGGGCCAGGCCTGAGCAGACACTGATGCTCAGGGAGACATCCCCCTCTTTAGCCTGGATTTCAGAGGCCCCTCCACCCCCAAACCTGAGCTTGGCACTAGCCTCTAATTCCTGCTGGCCTCATTCTGCTCACCCCCTACACAGGGGTTCCTTCTCCACTGCCCTCAGGAAATGGGGGGGCCCATTGCTCCTCTTTCTCTCTTGTTCTCCTTTGACTTGGCCCTCAAGGCCTTGGTCTACTGTCTCCTGACTCCAGAAAACTCTCCTGGCCTCCCCTCCCCTGGCCCCAGCAGAGTGGCCATCCCCTGCACAGCCCGGACCTGACTGGCTGCATGGCCCTGGGACCCTGGACATCCTCTGGCTCAGGTGTGGTTTGCGGTTCCCAGATGGAGAGATGTATGTCCCACTTCCTCCACTGAATGCGCAGCCCCTGGGTGGCTGGGGCTGCCTTGAGCACTTCTGTGAGACCAGGACACAGGCGGACGTTTACCCGAGGTCCCAAGCTGGTGGGGACTTTGCTCCCACTGTCTGCACACAGGCCTGACTGAGAGTCCTGAGGGGCAGTCTGGTCTCTCCCTCTAGCCCCTTCTGGTTGGCAAACGTCCCAGTTCTTGGGTTGATGGTGCAGGCCTTGGTGAATTCTCAAGGGAGGCCAGGAGCCCTGGGCAAGGAGGAGGTGGCAGCACAGGGCCCCGAGTGAAGCCCACACAGCCAGCTCAGTGAGGGGCCTGTACCTCGCGCTGCAGCCCAGCCCCATCTGTATCTGGCTTTCACCTTAATTAGTAGGAGCTTTTCAGAGAAGCAATAAAACAACGACATAGCAACTTGGACAGGGCATGGAAGGCAAGAGCCATTTCAGTAATGGAGTCAGTGGAATTGCTATTCTAAGAAGAGAGGGAGAGGGAGACCACTCTTTGCTATTAAGAGCCGAGGGCAAAGCTGTCCTGTCGTCTGCCTGGTTATTAAGGATAACTGATGCCCCCCCCCCACCTCCAACAACACAGGGAAATTGCAGCTCCATGAACCCAGAGTTCTGGACAGTGGTTCCCAGAAAGCCTAAGTGCTGAGCGCGGCGGTCCGAGAGAGGTGCGTGGGCCCGGGCTCGCTGGCTCACCCCAGCGGCCCAGGCCCAGAGAGGATGATGCGAGTCCAGCCCTCCACCGGGAAGGGAGAACAAACATGTCATGCGCTGGGCTGGCCTGGGGCTGGGTGAGGTTGTAGAAGAGCTGGCGGTGGGGTGGTGGATCCTGTAGGGGAGAGGGTGATGTTGATGGCCACCCTCCTGGTGGAAGCACACCTCAGCACCAGCTAGAAGGTTCTGGGAGCTCCCTGGTTTGACACATGGGGCAACTGAGGACTAAACACGAGTTCATTTTCCCAAAACCTGTATTTGCAAGAAGCACAGAAGGAAGCTGTTCTGGTGTTTGAGTAGATGCCATGCCTCTTTCTCTCAACACCTTCATGTCCACCTCGGGGAGGGCTGGCTGCCCGTGGTTGGACCCTGTAACTCTAACCCAGTCAGAGGCTCTCGAGGGTCTCACCCAGAGGCCACTCAGATGCAGAATGAAGACTCTGAGTGGTAGGATGGCGCCAGGTTCGGGTCCTCACTGTTCGTCACGAAGCAAGTTCCCTGTTTCCAAGCTCCAGGTTCCTCACCTGCCCACTGAGGAGGATGCGCCTGGGCCTGGCGATGGGCCGTGGTGAGGGTGCAGTGCTGGGTAGATGGGAAGCAGCATCGGGAATGGGAAAGTGATATACAGAGAGCCCTACAGATGAGCAAGGGTATGGGGGCGGGGCGGGGGGGAGAAGGATACATGGTAGGTAGGATGACAGTCAGTGGATGGGTGGATGGGTAGGTGGGATGGTCAGCAGAGGCTCTCGTAGTCTCCTAAAAATGTTGATCCGGGCGCCACTCCAAAACCAAACAGGTGACTCTGGGCCCCAGGAGGGTCTCTGGGATGGGAACGGGCATGAGGTACCAGAGTCACCCTCCGCTGTTCATCTCCACACTGTCCACCGTCCTGGGACCTGATGTCAGGGTGCCTCAGCCTAAGAGTGGGGTTTCGTTGTGTGTTCCCTACACCTAGAATGGTGACTGCACAGAGGAGCAAGCCAGGGGTGCCCAGGGGTGCCTGGGAGAGAGCCAGCTGGAAGGAGGGTGCACCAGCATTGTGAACAGCGGGTGGACAGTTCTGACCTCTGAGTCCTGTCTAGGTCACTTCCCCACCATCCAGCCTTCCGTGGGAAAGAAGCAGAAGGAGAGACAAGGATCTGGCAGGAGATGGAGAGGGGGTTTCCTGGAAGGGACAGCAAAGGTGTTGGGAAGAGGCTCTGAGGTGTGCGACACGGTGGGGAGGAGCGAGGGGCCCTGAGGTCATCAGGGGGAGGTCGGGACCAAGGGGGAGGGCTTGCTGCGCAGGCAGGCCCCACCCAGGCGAGTGCAAGGACGCACTCAGGGGCCAACCTGTGCGAGACCTGCGTCGGAGTGAGCTGCTTAGGAATTCAGCTGCTGCGCACACCCTGTGGGAGTTTCCCCGGGGACGGGAAAGTGTCCAACCCAGTGATTTAAAACTTCACTAAATAGAAAATACATTCAGAGAGCAGACGCGGTGGAGGCTGCAGCAGATTTCAGCAGTGTCGTGGTCAGCCTCTGCCGTGTGATGTCCCAGGAGGACACGGTCCAGCAGCATGGAGTCTCAGGCTCCTCATCTGGATTTTTGGGATGGTGACTCTGTCCGTGGCCAACCCACCTCTCACTGTAATTACTAACACATGGTGACGCGTGGAGAATGAAGCCGACAGTCGCCGCTCCTCTGAGGCCCATGCACGTTCATGTGGAGCCGGGGAAGACCGGATGAGCGCCTGCAGGAGGCCGCACAGGATCAGCATCCTTCCTCTCAATCCCAGTTACGTTTGGCAGAGAAAATGGCTTTTCCCTGTGGAGGGTTAGGACAGCATCTCCATGGTCCGGAGAAAAAATCCAAACCATGGCAAATATTTGACCATGAGAGTGGCCTGAAAAGTGGAGGCGAGAGAGGCAGAGTCGTTGCAAATGGTCTGATGAACATGTGAATGTGCACACGCGGACACACACATGCACACTCGACGGCAAGCACTTACAGGTTAACAGGCTCCACACGTGCGAGGTTGCCAGTCGCCGGCAGAGGCTGGAGAGCAGCGGGGCCGGCCCCTGGCTGCTGAAGGCCGGTGGGCGCTGTTTTTCTGGGAGCTCTGCCTCCCCTGCTCCCTTCTCCTGACCCCGGCTGCCTGCTAAGTCAACTTGCTGCCCTGCAGGCAGGTAACACAGCTCTCCCAGCCCACCCCTCACAGGCGAGCCTCGGGACAGTGATTTTAAGACATTGTCTTTTTATGCTGAAAATGCTCAAAAATGGCTTCGTTTCTTTTGGCAAGAGGGAAAGGTCAAGTTCTCATCTTTCTAATGCAGCTTGATTATCCAGCATCAGGGAGAGAAGCCGTTCTCCCCAGCCAAACAGTGAGGAGCCGCCCAGAGACGTCCTGCAGACTTCCTCTGCGCCTCCTCCCGGCCTCAGCGTGCAGGCTCTCAGCCGGGGGCACAGCCTCCTGCCTCCAGGGGACCCCGCAGGTGGCTGTGGACACTTCTGTTTGGAAATAGGAGGAATTGGGGAGGACCTCCAGTCCCCTGGGAGGACACAAGGGTGGCAGCCACATATCTGTCGTCCCTAATACTGGCAGCCAGTGGCAAAACTGTGGGTGGGGACTCCCGTTTAATGTGGGAGAGGCCGTCAGCAGCGGGGCTGTCCTAAATTCTGCTTGGGCCTGACATCCTCTTGTTTTCTTGTCTATGAAATTAGAGGGTTGACACTAACTTTTAAACAGAAAAGCCTATGTTTGCTCGTCAGTCTGCACAGAGCAGGAGACGCCACCCTCTCGTAAGAGCGCTCGTGCAAAAGCACCCGCCGCCGGTGCCGGAGCTGGGGAAGCCCCAAGCGATTCCACCGGGGCCAGCTCAGAGGCTGAGCGTCACTCTCTCCACGGGGCTCTGTGGTAGGTGGGGTGTCATCAGAGCTGGTCCTGCCGCTGGATGGCAGCTGGAGCCCCCAAGGCCTTGGGCAGGAACAGGGGGCTTCAGGGGAGCGCCACCTCCGCGTCAGTAGGAGTTGAGGCTGTGACAGGCCTCCTGGAGAAAGGACCTGGGGGGTGAGGACAGGGCACATGCATTTCAGAGAGCCTGTCCTCTCCTGGTGTGGAGCAAACGTCAATAAGCACGGAGGTGGGAGGTGTGGACCCGTCAAACCCTCAAGCTCCCTCCCTCTACAGTCCGAGCTCCAAACACCCTATCCCGAGCCCCCCGATGGGAGGAGGAGGAGGAGGGGAGAGATTGAACCACACAGACTATTTGGGCCAAGCCCTTCGAGTGCAAGATGGTAGAAACTAAAAGTTACAAGTATAAGAATACTTTTAGGGGAATTCCATTTTATTGGACTCAGCTATAAGCAGTAAATTGAAATAGATCTGTTTCATTTGTAATTAGAAGGGTCTACTTATATACAAAAAATATTGTATGCACTTTTGAAAGCATATCCTTCCACTGGATTAAAATAGTCCTTATAATGGTGTTTATTGGGTAAATCTTTCTTCCTAGCTCATACAGTGTCGGCTCTCACAGCCTAAGGAGCCTGACTGGACAGAATCCAGCCTGGCTGCTGCTTCCCATGGGGGTGTTCACAGTGCCTCTGAGGAGGGCACTCCAGTCCAGGAGGCTCCCCCCCCCTTGTGCAGGACTCGGGGGCAGGGGACGGGCAGTTCATTCACACAGGCTTCTAAAAATGGTGTGATGGGAGAAACAGCCAAAGGCGTAGTACTTAACTTTCACTCTAATTCATCTCATGGACAGATTGTCCTCAAGTTGACAAATGTTGCATCTGAGTTAGAAGGTGCACCAGAGAGAAAGAGCTGGTAGCAAACCACATCCAAGATGCCAAAGAATTCAATTAAATTACAGTCATAGAAACCTGCATTGCCAGAGCCCACTGAGAAAAATCCACAAGTGTTTACTGTGCACCTACTATGCACAGAGTGCTGTGGGAGCGGCCATTAATCGCTTCATTGGGCTCTTGAAAGCTAATGTCCCCTTGGGAGAGTCTGATCGCTAGATGGGGAAGTGTGAGGGTTCCCCTGCCACATCACTGACTTGGTTCTAGCACTTGATACGTTGCCTTGAAATCATGTCACAGGTGTGTAGAGTGGATGGGATGATCGTGGGAACCGTGCTTCATCCTTTGACAGGAGCTGGGTCTATGAGGGGCCTTGGGCCTCACCTTGGCACCTACCTCTGTGTAATAATTTGTTGCTATCCACAACCGCTTGGAGGGCCTTGGGACTAAACACATGGCACACAACATAGGATGGGGAGAACCATGGACAGGACGGAAGTGGGGAGCATGTGATGCAGAATGATCACAGGGTAGCAGGGCATCTGACTGGGATGCAGCCACCTGGTACAAGTGAAGGGCAGCTTCACCCGGCCTGGCAGGCTCCTGTGAACCTGTCTGACTGTTCCAGCACATCCTCCTGGACGTCCTGGAGGGACAGAGACCCTGCTGCCAGTCCAGGCCAGACAGGCCCCTGGCCTTAGATGGGGTGGGCGTGGCCCTGTCTTGAGAATACCCAATAGGAAAAAATAACTCCACTTTTTGGAACTCTGTACAGGAAGCAGTTTTTTACTTTCCTGGAGTACCCAAAGTTTTCTGTCTAACAGGCACTCCCCAGACACATTAAAATATATTTGTGATTTGCAAAAAACTCAAATGCTCACAATTTTCTATTGAGTAAAGTATTTTAAAAACAAGTAAACAACTGCAAAGAACCACTTACTTTGCCTCCTCGAGTGTCTAGCATAACACCTTTTAGCTTAACTTGCTAACTCAAGGACAGCAATTTGGACTGCTGCACTGAATAAGAAAATTGGGCTGGTTTCTGTCTTGGGTTGCAGATACTTTTTCTAAGTTACAGATCACTGGCAGGCAGCATTCTGAAGTGAGGTTTTCTTCTAGAACTTCTGGCCGTTTTTATTCTCTGAATGGGTGGGATATAACAGGAAGGCTGAGGGGCTCTTGGATCTGCTAGCCTACTGTCTACAGAGGACACCGTGCCCAGGGTAGGGTCCTCCCTTTCTTCCTACATGTACCTCTTCCCATCCTGGCTGACCCCCAGCAACTATTACCATCTTGGTGACCTCTCTAAAACCCAAAGACATAATTTTTTTAAAACTTTTATTCTTAAACACAAAATTGTTTTTTTTAATTTTTAATTATTTTTAATAGTTTTTAATTTTTGAAAGTATTACATATGTCCACCTTTTTCCCCCATTGATCCCCTCCAGCCTGCCCTGCCCCCAGCGCCCTTAACCATCCCATTGCCTGTGTCCAAGGGTTATGTATATATGCATACAAGGTCCTTGGTTGATTACCTCCAAACCATCCACCTTCCCTGCCTTCTCTCTGAGAATCCCAAATCTGTTCCCTGCTTCCATGTCTCTGGATCTACTCCATTCATTAGTTTGCTTTGTTACTTAGATTCCACATATGAGTGCGATCATGTGATAATTGTCTTTCTCTGAATGACTTATTTCACTCAGCATTATACTGTCCAGGTCCCTCCATGCTGTCTCAAAGGGTAAGAGATTCTTCTTTTTTACTGCTGCATAGTATTCCATGGTGTAAATGTACCACAGCTTTTTTATCCACTCATCTTCTGATGGGCACTTGGGCTATTGTAAACTGTGCTGCTATGAACATAGGGGTGCATGCACTCTTTCTGATTGGTGCTTCGGGTTTCTTAGGATATATTCCTAGAAGTGGGAACACTGGGTCAAATGGCAGATTCATATTTAATTTTTGGAGGAAACTCCATACTGTTTTCCATAATGGCTGCACCAGTCTGCATTCCCCTTAGCAGTGAACTAGGGTCCCTTTTCTCCACATCTTCGCCAGCACTTGTCTTTTGCTGATTTGTTGATAGTAGCCATTCTGAGAGGAGTGATATGGTACCTCATTGTCGTTTTAATTTGCATCTCTCGGATGAATAGTGACTTTGAGCATTCTTTCATATGTCTCTTGGCCATCCTATGTCCTCCTTGGAGAAGTGTCTATTTAGGTCCTTTGCCCATCTTTTAATTGGCTTGTTTGTCTTCCTTCTGATAAGTTATCTGAGTTCCTTGTATAGTTTGGATATTAACCCTTTATCAGGTGAATCATTGCCAAATATGTTCTCCCATACAGTGGGCTCCCTTTTCGTCTTGTTGATGGTTTCTTTTGCTATGCAGAAGCTTTTTATTTTGACATAGTCCCATATGTTTATTTTTTTGTTTATTTCCTTTGCCCTAGGAGATGTATCCATAAACATATTGCTGTGATAGATGTCTGAGATTTTGCTACCTATGGTTTCTTCTAGGACTTCTAAGGTTAGCCGATTTTTCCATTTTTTTAAAATATATATTTTATTGATTTTTTACAGAGAGGAAAGGAGAGGGATAGAGAGTTAGAAACATTGATGAGAGAGAAACATCAATCAGCTGCCTCCTCAACACCCTCTACTGGGGATGAGCCCACAACCAAGGTATATGCCCTTGACGGGAATTGAACCTGGAACCCTTCAGTCCTCAGGCCTACGCTCTATCCACTGAGCCAAACTGGTTAGGGCTCTTTTTTCTGTTTTGAGTTTATTCTTCTGCATGGTGTGATGCTTTTTCTGCATCTATTGATATGATCATGTGATTTTTGCCTTTCAATTTGTTTATGTGATGTATCATGTTGATTTGACTTGCGAATACTATATCTGCCTTTCATCCCCAGAATAAACCCCACTTGGTCATGGGGTATGATCTTTTTAAGATATTGCTCGATGCAATTTGCTGATATTTTGTTGAAGATTTTAGCGTCTATGTTCATCAGGGATACTGGCCTGTAATTCGCTTTCTTTGTAGTGTCTATATCTGGTTTTGGAATTAGGGTAATGCTGGCCTCATAAAAAGAGCTTGGAAGTGTTCCTTCCTCTTGGATGTTTTGGAATAGTGTGAGGAGTATAGGTGTAAGTTCTTCTTTGAAGGTTTGGTAAAACTACCCTATGAAGCCCTCCAGACCCGGGCCTTTGTTTGCTGGGAGTTTTTTTTATTAATGCTACTTTTCATCAGTTGTTGTTGGCCTATTCGGGTTTTTTGATTCTTGGTGATTCAGTTTTGGGAGATTGTATTTTTTTAGGCATTTGTCCATTTCATCCACATTGTCCAGCTTGTTGGCATATAGTTGTTCATAGGATTCCTTACAATCCTTTGTATTTCTGTGGTGTGAGTGTGTAGTTCTCCACTTCGGTTTCTGATTTTATTTATTCGGTCCTCTCTCTTTGTTTCTTGATATATCTGGCTAACGGGTCATCAATTTGTTTATCCTTTCATAGAACCAGCTATTTTTTTAAAAAAAAATTCTTTATTGTTCAGAGTATTACATATGTCCCTTATTCCCCTCCATCGAATCCCTCCAGCCTACCCCCATTCACCCCAGGCATATAGGCATTCAAGTTCTTAGGTTGATTAACTCCCACCAACACACACTCCCCCACCTTCCAGTTTGAGGAAACTCCATACTGTTTTCCATAATAGTCCCATCACTCTGTATTCCCACCAGGAATACACTAGGGTTCTCTTTTCTCCACATCCTCACCAGCACTTGTCATTTGTTGATTTGTTGATGGCAGCCATTCTGACAGGTGTGAGATGGTACCTCATTGTCGTTTTAATTTGCATCTCTCTGATGATCAGTGACTTTGAGCATTGTTTCATATGTCTCTGGGCCATCTCTATGTCCACATTGGAGAAGTATCTATTTAGGTCCATTGCCCATTTTTTAATTGGGTTGTTTGTGTTTCTATTGTTAAGTTGTATGAATTCCTTATATATTCTGGATATTAACCCTTTTTCAGATGCATTATTGCCAAATATGTTCTCCCATTACGTGGGCTCCCTTTTCATCTTGCTGATTGTTTCTTTTGCTGTGCAGAAGCTTGTATTTTGATGTAGTCCCATTTGTTTATTTTCTCCTTTGCTTCCTTTGCCCTAGGAGATGTATCTGTAAACATATTGTTACAAGAGATGTCTGCCATTTAGCTGCCTATGGTTTCTTCTAGGACTTTTAAGGTTAACTGACTTACATTTAAGACTTTTTTTTCCATTTTGTGTTTATTCTTCTGCATGGTGTAAGTTGGTGGTTAGTTTCATTTTTTTTGCATGTATGTGTTCAATTTCCCAGCGCCATTTATTGAAGAGACTATCTTGACTCCATTATACACTCTTGCCTCCTTTTTCATGTATTAATTGTGCATAATGGGTTGCGTCGACTTCTGGGGTCTCCTTTCTGTTCCATTGCTCTATATGCCTGCTCTTATGCTAGTACCAGGCGGTTTTGATTACGGTGGCTTTGTGGTATAACTTGAAATATCTGTTATTGTGATTCCTCCAACTTTGCTCTTCTTTCTTGATATTGCGGCAGCTATTCGGAGTCCATTTTGGTTCCATGTAAATTTTTAGAGTTTTTGTTCTAGATCTGTGAAATATGCAGTTGGTATTTTAATAGGGATTGCATTGAATCTGTAGATTGCCTTGGGTAGTATGGACATTTTAATGATGATAATTCTACCAACACATAAGCACAGTATATTCTTCCACCTGTTTATATATACTTCTGCCTATTTGTTCAGCATCCTATCATTTTCTGAATACAGGTCTTTTGCCTCCTTGGTTAAGTTTATTCCTAAGTGTCTTAATTTTTTCTTGCAATGGTAAATGAGAATGCTTGTTTAGTTTCTCTCTTGGAGAATTCATTTTGGTGCATGAAAAACCCATTGCTTTTTGGGTGTTAATTTTGTATCCTGCTCCATTGTCAAATTCAAGGATTAAATCTAGTAATATTTTGGAGGAGTCTTCAGGGTGTTCTATGCACAATATCATGTCACATGGGAGTAATGAGAGTTTTACTTCCTCCTTTCAAATTTGGTGCCATTTTTTCCTTCTTGTTTGATCTCTGTGGCTAGAACTTCCAGTGCTATGTTGAATCAGACTGGTGAAAGCGGACATCCCTGTCTTGTTCCTGTTCTTAGAGGAAATGGTTTTAGTTTTTACACTTTGAGTTCAATGTTCACTCTAGGTTTGTCATATATGGCCTTCATCATGTTGAAATATGCTCCCTCTGTTTCCGCTTTGCTGGAGGTTTTTTCTAAAATGGGTGTTGATTTCGTGGCATGCTTTTTCTGCGTCTCTTGATATGATCATGTGACTTTTGTCTGTCAATTTGTTTATGTGATGTATCACGTTTATTGATTTGTGAATATTGTACCAGCCTTACATCCCTGGAATAAATCCCACTTGGTCATGGTGTATGATCATTTTAAGATATTGCTGGATGTGATTTGCTAATATTTTGTTGAGGATTTTAGCAACTATGTTCACCCAGGGATATTGGCCTGTAATTCGCTTTCTTTGTAGGGTCTTTATGTGGTTTTGGAATTAGGGTAATGCTGGCCTCATAAAAAGAGCTTGTGTGCCTTCTCCTTGGATGTTGTGGAATAGTGTGAGGAGTAGAGGTGTTAGTTCTTCTTTGAAGGTTTGGTGAAGCCGTCCAACCCAGGCTTTTGTTTGCTGGGAGTTTTATGGTTACTGCTTCTATTTCATCAGTTGTTGTTGGCCGATTCAGGTTTTTGGATTCTTCCTGATTCAGTTTTGAGAGATTGTATTTTTCTAGGAATTTGTCCATTTCATCCACATTGTCCAGCTTGTTGACATACAGTTGTTCATAGGATTCCTTACAATCCTTTGTATTTCTGTGGTGTGAGTGTGTAGTTCTCCGCTTTGGTTTCTGATATTATTTATTGGGGTCCTCTCTCTTTGTTTCTTGCTGAGTCTGCCTAATGGTTCATCAATATGGTTTATCCTTTCAAAGAATCAGCTATTATTTTATAAATAAATCTTTATTGTTTTAAAGTATTACATATGTCCCTCTTCCCCCCCCCCTGCACCCCCCATTGGATCCTTCCAGCCTGTGCCCGTCCACCCCCATGCATCTATGCATTCAAGGTCTTTGGTTGATTATCTCCCACCTACCCATCCCTCCGGGATTCCCCTCTGGGATTCCGCACTCTGTTCCATACTTTCATATCTCTGGATCCACTCTGTCTTTCCCTGACTATTTCACTCAGCATGATACTGTCCAGGTCCCTCCGTGCTGTCTCAGAGGGTAAGAGATTCTTTTTTTTTTTTTTTTACCATTGCATAGTATTCTATGGTGTACATGTACCACAGCTTTTTTTATTAACTCGTCTACTGATGGGCACTTGGGCTGTTTCCAGATCTCAGCTATTGTAAATTGTGCTGCTATCAACAAAGTGGTGCATACCTTCTTTCTGATTGGTGCTTCGGGTTTCTTAGGATATATTCCTAGAAGTGGGATCACTGGGTCAAATGGCAGATCCATATTTAACTATTTAAGGGAACTCCATGCTGTTTTCCATAGTGGCTGCACCAGACTGCATTCCCCTTAGCAGTGAACTAGGGTCCCTTTTCTCCACATCTTCGCCAGCACTTGTCTTTTGCTGATTTGTTGATAGTAGCCATTCTGAGAGGAGTGATATGGTACCTCATTGTCGTTTTAATTTGCATCTCTCGGATGAATAGTGACTTTGAGCATTCTTTCATATGTCTCTTGGCCATCCTATGTCCTCCTTGGAGAAGTGTCTATTTAGGTCCTTTGCCCATCTTTTAATTGGCTTGTTTGTCTTCCTTCTGATAAGTTATCTGAGTTCCTTGTATAGTTTGGATATTAACCCTTTATCAGGTGAATCATTGCCAAATATGTTCTCCCATACAGTGGGCTCCCTTTTCGTCTTGTTGATGGTTTCTTTTGCTATGCAGAAGCTTTTTATTTTGACATAGTCCCATATGTTTATTTTTTTGTTTATTTCCTTTGCCCTAGGAGATGTATCCATAAACATATTGCTGTGATAGATGTCTGAGATTTTGCTACCTATGGTTTCTTCTAGGACTTCTAAGGTTAGCCGATTTTTCCATTTTTTTAAAATATATATTTTATTGATTTTTTACAGAGAGGAAAGGAGAGGGATAGAGAGTTAGAAACATTGATGAGAGAGAAACATCAATCAGCTGCCTCCTCA
>NW_005871203.1:3002686-3109641 GCF_000147115.1 Myotis lucifugus
ACCTCAATGTCCTTTGATTTTCATCTCTAGGAAGAAAGAAACTTTGAGCATTCTTTCATATGTCTCTGGGCCATCAGTATGTCCTCTTGAAGAAGTGTCTATTTAGGTGCTTTCCCAATTTTTAATTGAATTGTTTTTCTTCCTTTTGTTAATTATATGAGTTCCTCATATAATCTGGATAGTAACCCTTTATCAGATGTATCATTGCCAAATATGTTCTCACATAGAGTGGACTACCTTATCGTCTTGTTAATGGTTTCCTTTGCTATGCAGAAGCTTGTATTTTGATGTAGTCCCATTTGTTTATTTTCTCCTTTGTTTCCTTTGCCCTAGGAGATGTATCCGTAAACATATTGTTGCAAGAGATGTCTGAGATTTCGCTTTCTATGGTTTCTTCTAGGACTTTTAAGGTTAACCGACTTACATTTAAGCTTTTTATCCATTTTGTGTTTATTCTTGTGTGTGGTGTATGTTGGTGGTTAGTTTCATTTTTTTGCATGTATGTTTCTAATTTTCCCAGCACCATTTATTGAAGAGACTGTCTTCACTCCATTGTATACTCTTGCCTCCTTTGTCAAATATTAATTGTTTGTAATGGCTTGGGTTGATTTGTGAGGTCTCTTTTCTGTTCTTTTGATCTATATGCCTATCCTTGTGCCAGTACCAGGCTGTTTTGATTATGATGGCTTTGTAGTATAACTTGAAATATCTGTTATTGTGATTCCTCCAACTTTGCTCTACTTTCTTGAGATTGCTGTAGCGATTGGGTCTTTATTGGTTCCACATAAATTATTGAAGTATTTGTTCTAGATCTGTGACATATGCGGTTGGTATTTTAATATAGGGATTGCATTGAATCTGTAGCTTGCCATAGATAGTGTGGACATTTTAATAATGTTGATTCTACTAACCCATGAACTTGGTATATTCTTCCACCTGTTTTTATCTCCTTCGGTCTCTTTTTTCAGAGTCCTGTAGTTTACGGAATACAGGTCTTTTGCCTCCTTGGTTAAGTTTATTCCTAAGTATCTAAATTTTTATATCGCAGTGGTGAATGGGAATGCTTGTTTTTTTTCTCTTTCTGAGAATTCATTATTGTTGTATAAAAAGGCCATTGATTCTTGGGTGTTGAGTTGGATCCTGCTTCAATGCCAAATTCATGGATTAAATATAGTAGATTTAGGTGGAGTCTTCAGGGTTTACTATGCACAATATCATGTCCTTTTCCAATAATGAGAGTTTTACTTATTCCTTTCCAATTTGATGCTGGTTTTTTTCTTCTTGTTGTTGTCTGATTGCTATGACTAGGACTTCCAGGGCTATGTTGAATAACAGTGGTGAAAGCGGACATCCCTATCTTGTTCCTGTTCTTAGGCAAAATGGTTTTTGTTTTTGCCCATTGAGTTTGATGTTCACTGTAGGTCTGTTATATATGGCCTTCATCATGTTGAGATATGATCCCTGTATTCCCATGTTGCTGGAAGTTTTTATAAAAAATGGCTGTGGGTTTTTGTGGAATGTACTTTCTGCCTCTATTTATAAGATCATGTGATTTTTGCCTTTCAGTTGTGATTATCACGTTTTTTGATTTGCAAATATTTTACCAGCCTTCTATCACCAGAATAAATTCCACTGGGTAATGGGGTATGATCTTTTTAATATATTGCTCCATGAGATTTGCTAATTTTTTTTTTTTTTTAGGATTGTAGCAACTATGTTCATCAGGGATATTGGCCTGTAA
The DNA here is from genome assembly GCF_000147115.1 of Myotis lucifugus. Taxonomy (NCBI): domain Eukaryota; kingdom Metazoa; phylum Chordata; class Mammalia; order Chiroptera; family Vespertilionidae; genus Myotis; species Myotis lucifugus. The sequence continues at coordinate 3,004,428 of NW_005871203.1, forward strand.
TTCATCTTCTTTGTAGTGTCTTTATATTGTTTTGGAATTAGAGTAATGCTGGCCTCATAAAAGAGGTTGGAAATATTCCTTCCTCTTGGATATTTTGGAAAAGTTTGAGAAGTATAGATGTTAGTTCTTCTTTGATGATTTGGTAAAACACCCTTGTGAAGCCATCAGACCCACCCGGGCCTTTATTTGCTGGGAATTTTTTGATTATTGCTTCTACTTCATCAGTTGTTGTTGGCCTGTTCAGGTTTTTTTTTATTCTTCCTGATTCAGTTTTGGGAGATTGTATTTTTTTAGGAATTTGTCACTTTCATATACATTGTCCAAATTGTTGGCATATAGGTGTTCATCATATCTCCTTACAATCCTTTGTATTTCTGTGGAGTCAGTGGTTAGTTCTAAATTGGTTAGCTTTGATTTCAGATTGTATTTATTGGGGTCCTCTCTCTTTGTTAGTTGATACGTCTGGCTAACGGCTCATCAATTTTGTTTATCCTTTCACAGAACCAGCTCTTTTAAAAAAAATAATTCTTTATCATTGAAACTATTACGTATGTCCCTTTTTCCCTCTCATTGCATCCCTGCAGCCTGCCTCCGTCCAACCCCGTGGATATATATATATATATATATATATATATATATATGTCTTTGGTTGATTACCTCCCACACACCCACACTCCGGGGCCTTCCTTCTGAGATTCCACACTCTGTTCCATGCTTCCTTGTCTCTGGATCTACGCCGTTCATCAGTTTGTTTTGTTACTTAGATTCCACATATGAGTGCGATCATGTGATACTTGTCTTTGTCTGACTTATTTCACTCAGCATGATACTGTCCAGGTCCCTCCATGCTGTCTCAAAGGGTAACAGAATTCTTTTTTACTGCTGCATAGTATTCCATGGTATAAATGTACCACAGCTTTTTAAAATTGGATTGTTTGTGTTACTTCTATTAAATTATATGAGTTCCTCTATAATCTGGATATTAACCCTTTATCAGATGTGTCATCATTGCCAAATATGTTCTCCCAGACAGTGGGCTCGCTTTTCGACTTGTTGATGGTTTCCTTTGCTGTGCAGAAGCTTGTATTTTAACGTAGTCCCATTTGTTTATTTTCTCCGTTGCTTCCTTGGCCCTAGGAGATGTATCTGTAAACATATTGCTGCAAGATATGTCTGAGATTTTGCTGCCTATGGTTTCTTCTAGAACTTCTAATATTAACCGACTTACATTTACGTCTTTTTTCCTTTTGTGTTTATTCATGTGTAGGGTGTATGTTGGTGGTTAGTTTCATTTTTTGCATGTATGTGTCCAATTTCCCCAGCACCATTTATTGAAGAGACTGTCTTGACTCTATTGTACCCTCTTGCCTCCTTTGCCAAACATTAATTGTGCATAATGTCTCAGGTAGATTTGTGAGATCTCTGTTCTGTTCCTATGATCTGTATCCTGTCCTTGTGGCATTGCCGGGCTGTTTTGATTACGGTAGCTTTGTAGTATAACTTGAAATATCTTTTATTGTGATTCCTCCAACTTTGCTCTTCTTTCTGGAGATTTTTTGCAGCTATACGCGGTCTCTTTTGGTTCCATATAAATTTTTGAAGTATTGGTTCTAGATCTGTGAAAAATGTGGTTGGTATTTTAATAGCAATTGCTTTGAATCTGTAGCTTGCCATGGATAGTATGGACCTTTTTATGATGTTGATTCTGCCAACCCATATACACGGCATATTCTTTCACCAGTTTTTACCTTCTTCAGTCTCTTTTTTCAGTGTCCTGTGGTTTTCAAAATACAGATTTTTTGCCTCCTTGGTTAAGTTTATTCCTATGTATCTTAATTTTTTTGTTGCAATGGTACATAGGATTGATTGTTTAGTTTTTCTTTCTGAGAATTCATTACTGGTGTATAAAAAAGCCATTGATTTTTGGGTGTGATTTTGTATCCTGCTCCACTGCCAAATTCATGGATAAAATCTAGTAGTTTTGGTGGAGTCTTCAGGGTTTTCTATCTACAATGTCATGTCCTGTGCAAATAATGAGAGTTTTACTTCCTCCTTTCCAATTTGGTGCTGTTTTTTTCTTTTTCTTGTTTGATCTCTGTGGCTAGGACTTCCAGGGCTATGTTGAATAAGAGTGGTGAAAGCAGACATCCCTGTCTTGTTCCTGTTCTTAGGGGAAATGATTTTAGCTTTGGCCCATTGAGTATGATGCTTATCTAGGTTTGTCATATGTAGCCTTCATCACGTTGAGATATGCTCCCTCTATTCCCAGTTTGTAGGTAGTTTTTATCAAGATTGGGTGTAGGATTTCGTTGAAAGCTTTTTCTGCGTCTATTGATAAGATCGTGTGATTTTTGCCTTTCATTTTCTTTATGTGATGTACCACGTCTATTGTTTTGGCTTATTGTACCAGCCTTGCATCTCCAGAATAAATACCACTTGGTCGTGGAGTATGATTGTTTTAACATACTTCTACATGCAATTTGGTAATATATTGTTGAGGATTGTAACAACCATGTTCATCAGGTATATTGGCCTGTAATTTTTTTTCTTTGTAGTGTCTTTATCTGGTTTTGGAATTAGGGTAATGCTGGCCTCATAAAAAGAGCGTGGAAGTGTTCCTTCCTCTTGGATATTTTGGAATAGTTTGAGGAGTATAGATGTTAATTCTTCTTTGAAGGTTTGATAAAACTCCCGGACCAGGGCTTTTGTTTGCTGGGCGTTTTTTGATTACTGCTTCTATTTCATCAGTTGTTGTTGGCCAATTCAGGTTTTCTGATTCTTCCAGATTCAGTTTTGGAAGGTTATATTTTTCTAGGAATTTGTCCATTTCATCCACATTGTCCAACTTGTTGGCATATAGTTGTTCATTGGATTTCCTTACAATCCTTTGTATTTCTGTGGTGTCAGTGGGTAGTTTTCCGCTTTGGTTTCTGATTTTATTATTGGGGTCCTCTCCATTTCCTGATGAGGTTGGATAACGGTTTATCAATTTTGTTTATCCTTTCAAGAACCAGCTTTTTTAAAAAAAAGAAATGATAATAATTCTTTATTTTTGAAAGTATTACATATGTCCCTCTCCCCCCCACCCCCAATTGAATCCTCCAGGCTGCCTTTGTCCACCCCTTGGATATATGTATAGGTCTTTGGTTGATTACTTCCCACCCACCCACCTACCCTTCCCGGCCTCCCCTTAGTTCCATGTTTCCATGTGTCTAGATCCACTCCACTCATCAGTTTGCTTTGTTACTTAGATTTCACATATGAGTGCAATGATGTGATACTTGTCTTTCTCTTACTGACTTATTTCACTGAGCATGATACTGTCGAGATCCCTTCATGCTGTCTCAGAGGGTAAGATATTTTTTTTTTTACTGCTGCCTAGTATTCCATGATGTACGTGTACCACAGCTTTTTTATCCATTCATCTACTGATAGGCACTTGGGCTGTTTCCAGATCTTAGCTATTGTAAATTGTGCTGCTAACAACAAAGGGGTGCATACCTTCTTTCTGATTGGTGCTTCGGGTTTCTTAGGATATATTCCTAGAAGTGGGATCACTGGGTCAAATGGCAGATCCATATTTAATTACTTGAGGGAACTCCATGCTGTTTTCCATAATGGCTGCACCAGTCTGCATTCCCACCAGCAGTGTACTAGGGTTCCCTTTTCTCCACATCCTCAGGAGCATTTGTCTTTTATTGATTTGTTGATGGTGGCCATTCTGACAGGTGTGAGATGGTACCACATTGTCCTTTTGATTTGCATCTCTCAGATTAATAGAGACTTTGAGCATGTTTTCATATGTTTCTGGGCCATCTGTATGTCCTCTTTGGAGAGTGTCTATTTAGGTGCTTTGCCAATTTTTAATTTGATTGTTTTTCTTCCTTTTGGTAAGTTTTTTGAGTTCCTTATATAATCTGGAGATTAACCCTTTATCATATGTAGCATTGCCAAATATGTTCTCTTATATAGTGGGCTCCCTTTTTGTCTTGTTGATGGTTTCCTTTGCTCTGCAGTAGCTTGTATTTTTATGTAGTCCCATTTGTTTATTTTCTCCTTTGTTTCCTTTGCCCTAGGAGATGTATCTGTAAACATATTGCTGCAAGAGATGTCTGAGATTTTGCTGCCTATGGTTTCTTCTAGGACTTCTAATGTTAACCGACTTACATTTATGTCTTTTTTTCCTTTTGTGTTTATTCTTGTGTAGAGTGTATGTTGGTGGTTAGTTTCATTTTTTTGCATGTATGTGTCCAATTTTTCCCTAGGCACCGTTTATTGGAAGAGACTATCTTGACTTCTATTTGAATGGCTCTTGCCCTCCCTTTTGCCAAAACATTAAATTGGGTTAGGTTGATTGGGGAAGGGCTCTGGTTCCTGTTCCTTTGAGCTCCTATGCCTGTCCTAGTGGCAGTACTGGGCTGTTTTGATTACGGTAGCTTTGTAATATGACTTGAAATATCTGTTATTGTGATTCCTCCAACGTTGCTCTTCTTTCTCAAAGATTGCTGCAGCTATTCGGCGTCTCTTTGGTTCCATATAAATTTTTGAAGTATTTGTTCTAGGTCTGTGAAATATGCTGTTGGTATTTTAATAGAGCTTGCATTGAATCTGTAGTTTGCCATGGGTAGTATGGACATTTTAATGACGTTGATTCTACCACCCCATATACACTGCATATTCTTTCACCTGTTTTTATCTCCTTCGGTCTCTTTTTTCAGCGTCCTGTAGTTTTCCAAATACAGGTCTTTTGCCTCCTTGGTTAAGTTTAGTCCTAAGTATCTTAGATTTTTTTGGTGCAGTGGTACATGGGATTGCTTTTTTAGTTTCTCTTTCTGAGAATTCATTACTGGTGTGTAAAAAAGCCATTGATTTTTGGGTGTTGATTTTGTACCCTGCTCCATTGCCAAATTCATGGATTAAATCTAATAGTTTTTTGGTGGATCTGCAGGGTTTTCTATCTACAATGTCATGTCCTGTGCAAATAATGAGAGTTTTACTGTGTGGACGAAAGGAGCGTCATGGTAACCTGAAAAGCTCAGGGGAGGCCTGCGTGGCAGTCTTGCAAACTCAGAGACCTAAAATAACCACAAAAGATGGTCTGAAAATTAAATATTTCACTACAAACAGGTTATGGTGGGTAGTCATGTCCTAGGCCTGTATTTTTTCTGACAAAGATCAACTTAGATCTTTACTGAGCCCATTTGTCTTTTTGCCTCTAAGATAACATATCTGTGAGATGTCTGGGTAACTTGCAACTTCCTTTTTTTTTTTTTTCCAGACCCCTCAGGGCACAACAAATGGCACCTGGACATTCCCTCATTGTTATTATCACGTTAATTGTCCACTGTTAATTATGTAAAACTATCCTGTATCCATCTGTGTAAAAGAAGCACATGTCCATCATTTCACTTTTTACCCTCCCACTTCCTTAATCTATCACCAATGAATTTCATGTAACCCACATGCGTCCCTGTCCTTTGATCACAATGTATAGATGCAGATGTAACCTGCCATTCTCCAGAGCATTATCTCAATTCGTTGAGGTTCTGCTTCCCAGTATATGTCCACAGTTTGGCTCAAATAAACTCACAAATTCTTTACAGGTCTGAATGCTTTTTACGTTAACAAGTTCCTCTTTTCCAACTTAGTGCTGTTTTTTTCTCCTTCTTGTTTGATCTCTGTGGCTAGGACTTCCAGTGCTATGTTGAATAAGAGTGGTGAAAGCAGACATCCCTGTCTTGTTCCTGTTCTTAGGGGAAATAGTTTGAGTATGATGCTTATATAGCTTTGTCATATGTGACCTTCATCATGTTGAGATATGATGTTTGCTGGGAGTTTTTATCAAGATTGGGTGTAGGATTTCGTTGAAAGCTTTTTCTGCATCTATTTATAAGATCATGTGATTTTTGTCTTTCATTTTCTTTATGTGATGTACCACGTCTATTGATTTGGGAATATTGTACCAGTCTTGCATCCCCGGAATAATACCACTTGGTCGTGGAGTATGATTGTTTTAACATAATGCTGCATGCAATTTGGTAATATTTTGTTGAGGATTTTAGCAACCATGTTCATCAGGTATATTGGCCTGTAATTCTCTTTCTTTGTAGTGTCTTTATCTGGTTTTGGAATTAGGGTAATGCTGGCCTCATAAAAAGAGCTTGGAAGTGTTCCTTCCTCTTGGATATTTTGGAATAGTTTGAGGAGTATAGATGTTAATTCTTCTTTGAAGGTTTGATAAAACCCCTAGACCAGGGCTTTTGTTTGCTGGGAGGTTTTTTGGTTACTGCTTCTATTTCATCAGTTGTTGTTGGCCAATTCAGGTTTTTTGATTCTTCCTGATTCAGTTTTGGGAGACTATTTTTCTAGGAATTTGCTCATTTCATCCACATTGTCCGGCTTGTTGGCCTATAGTTCTTCATAATATTTCCTTACAATCCTTTGTATTTCTGTGGTGTCAGTGGGTAGTTTTCCGCTTTGGTTTCTGATTTTATTGGCGTCCTCTCTCTTTGTTTCTTGATGAGTTTGTATAACGGTTTATCAATTTTGTTTATCCTTTCAAAGAACCAGCTCTTTTTTAAAAAAAATTAATACTAATTCCTTATTTTTGAAAGTATGACATATGTCCCTCTTTTCCCCCCAATTGAATTTTCCAGGCTGCCTTTGTCCACCCGTATGGATAGATGTATAGATCTTTGGTTAATTACCTCCCTCCCACCCACCCTCCCCAGCCTCCCCTCTGAGATTCCACATTCTGTTCCATGCTTCCATGTGTCTGGATCCACTCCGTTCATCAGTTTGCTTTATTACTTAGATTTCACATATGAGTGCAATGATGTGATACTTGTCTTTCTCTTATTGACTTATTCAGTCAGCATGATACTGTCCAGATCCCTCCATGCTGTCTCAGAGGGTAAGAAATTCCTTTTTTTTTCTTTTCTTTTTTTTTACTGCTGCATAGTATTCTATGGTGTACATATACCACATCTTTTTTTATTAACTCGTCTCCTGATGGGCACTTGGGATGTTTCCAGATCTTAGCTATTGTAAATTGTGCGCTATCAACAAAGGGGTGCATACCTTCTTTCTGATTGGTGCTTCGGGTTTCTTAGGATATATTCCTAGAAGTGGGATGACTGGGTCAAATGGCAGATCCATATTTAATCATTTGAGGGAACGCCATGCTGTTTTCCATAATGTCTGCACCAGTCTGCATTCCCACCAGCAGTGTACTAGGGTTCCCTTTTCTCCACATCCTTGCCAGCACTTATCTTTTGTTGATTTATTCTGACAGGTGTGAGATGTTATCACATTGTCCTTTTGATTTGCATCTCTCAGATGAATAGAGACTTTTTTGCATTCTTTCATATGTCTCTGGGCCATCTGCATGTCCTCTTTGGAGAAGTGTCTATTTAGGTGCTTTGCCCATTTTTTAATTGGATTGTTTGTGTTACTTCTGTTAAGTTGTATGAGTTCCTCATATAATCTGGATATTAACCCTTTATCAGATGTGTCATTGCCAAATATGTTCTCCCATACTGTGGGCTCGCTTTTCGTCTTGTTGATGGTTTCCTTTGCTGTGCAGAAGCTTGTATTTTGATGTAGTCCCATTTGTTTATTTTCTCCTTTGCTTCCTTTGCCCTAGGACAGGGGTGGGCAACCCCTGGCATGCGTGCCAAATATGGCACGCCAGTAACTTTTGCTGGCACGTGAAAACCTCTCTTATAATCTTCCATTTACAATATTTTTCTTAATATCGACTTTTTTATTTTTCAGATAAATTCAGTGTAGGTGCGTCTTAGATAAATAAATAATTTTACATAACAAGTTATCTTAAAGACCATAGACATGGATTGACGAGAGAGGGGAAGAGCAATTTCTATGCCTCTGCCTTAACTCTCCCTGCCTTCCCAAATCCGACCAGTGTTTTGGTTTCATCCACATGCACTTGTGAATCTTTGTTCTCAGTGATGAGTTTTGTTAAGTCTCATAATAGGAGTAGCCTGACGGATGAAAGTAGTCGCTTGTGCGTATCTCTGAAGGTCACGAAATATAAACCTGATGTAAAATCTCTGTCATCAGTGATGCAGCAGCAAAAGTCCCACTAATAATATCAAAAAAACAAAGTCATAAAGTTTTCTGTCGGACTATCAGTGTACATGTAAACATTAAAAAATAAATGTATTTTTCATCATCATATACTGTGTTTTTGTCGCTCGAATGAATTTTATTATTTCTTCAAGGTTCTTTACATACGTACACCTTAAGAGATACCAAGTAGGAGTAACATGTTCTCAAAAAATTAGGGTTGGCACGAAGAAGAATTTTGAGTCAGAGATTTTGCTGGTTTTGGCACGCACTCACAAAAAGGTTGCCCACCCCTGCCCTAGGAGATGTATCCGTAAACATATTGCTGCAAGAGATGTTTGAGATTTTACTGCCTATGGTTTCTTCTAGGACTTTTAAGGTTAACCGACTTACATTTAAGTATTTTTTGCATTTTGTGTTTATTCTTGTGTAGGGTGCATGTTGGTGGTTAGTTTCATTTTTTTGCATGTATGTGTCCAATTTTCCCAGCACCATTTATTGAAGAGACTGTTGACTCCATTGTAAGCTCTTGCCTCCTCTGTCAGATATTAATTGTTCGTAATGGCTTGGGTTGATTTGTGAGGTCTCTGTTCTGTTCCTTTGATCTCTATGCCTGTCCTTGTGCCAGTACCGGGCTGTTTTGATTACAGTAGCTTTGTAGTATAACTTGAAATATCTGTTATTGTAATTCCTCCAACTTTACTTTTCTTTCTCGAGATTTCTGCAGCTATTCACGGTCACTTTTGGTTCCATATAAATTTTTGAAGTATTTGTTCTAGATCTGTGAAATATGAGGTTGGTATTTTAATAGGGATTGCATTGACTCTGTAGCTTGCTGTGGGTAGTATGGACATTTTAATGATGTTGATTCTACCAACCCATGAACATGGTATATCCTTCCACCTATTTCTACCTCCTTCAGTCTCTTTTTTCAGAGTCCTGTAGTTTTCAAAATACAGGTCTTTTGCCTCCTTGGTTAAGTTTATTCTTAAGTATCTTAATTTTTATATCACAGTGGTGAATGGGATTGCTTGTTTATTTTCTCTATCTGAGAATTCATTATTGTTGTATAAAAAAGCCATTGATTTTGGGGTGTTGATTTTTGTATCCTGCTCCATTGCCAAATTCATGGATTAAATCTATTAGTTTTTTGGTGGAGTATTCCAGGTTTTCTATGTACAATATTATGTCCTGTGCAAAAATGAGAATGAGACTTTTACTTCCTCCTTTCCAATTAGGATGCCGTTCCTTTTTTTTTTTTTTACTGCTGCATAGTATTCCATGGTATAAATGTACCTCATCTTTCTTATCGACTCATCTACTGATGGGCACTTGGGCTGTTTCCAGATCTTAGCTATTGTAAATTGTGCTGCTATCAACAAAGGGGTGCATACCTTCTTTCTGATTGGTGCTTTGGGTTCTTAGGATATATTCCTAGAAGTGGGATCACTGGGTCAAATGGCAGATCCATATTTAATTATTTGAGGGAACTCCATGTTGTTTTCCATAGTGGCTGCACCAGTCTGCATTCCCACCAACAGTGTACTAGGGTTCCCTATTCTCCACATCCTCACCAGCACTTGTCATTTGTTGATTTGTTGATGGTAGCCATTCTGACAGGTGTGAGATGGTACCTCATTGTCCTTTTGATTTGCATCTCTAGGATGAATAGAGACTTTGAGCATGTTTTCACATGTCTGTGGGCCATCTGCATGTCCTCTTTGGAGAAGTGTCTATTTAGGTGCTTTGCCTATTTTTTAATTGGATTGTTTTCCTTCCTTTTGTTTTTGTTTTTTTAAATATATTTTATTGATTTTTTACAGAGAGGAAGGGAGAGGGATAGAGAGTTAGAAACATCGATGAGAGAGAAACATCCATCAGCTGCCCCCTGCACACTCCCCACTGGGGATGTGCCCGCAACCAAGGTACATGCCCTTGACCGGAACCGAACCTGAGACCCTTGAGTCCGCAGGCTGATGCTCTATCCACTGAGCCAAACCTGTCAGGGCATTTTCCTTCCTTTTGTTAACTTGTGTGAGTTCCTTATATATTCTGGATATTAACCCTTTATCAGATGTATCATTGCCTAATATGTTCTCTTATATAGCGGGTTCCCTTTTCGTCTTGTTGATGGTTTCCTTTGCTGTGCAGAAGCTTGTACTTTGATGTAGTCCCATTTGTTTATTTTCTTCTTTGTTTCCTTTGCCCTGGGAATGTATCCGTAAACATATTGCTGCAAGATATGTCTGAGATTTTGCTGCCTATGGTTTCTTCTAGGACTTTTAAGGTTAACGGACTTACATTTATGTCTTTTTTGTGTGTGTGTTTATTCTTGTGTAGGGTGTATGTTGGTGGTTAGTTTCATTTTTTGCATGTATGTGTCCAATTTCCCCAGCACCATTTATTGAAGAGACTGTCTTGACTCCATTGTACACTCTTGCCTCCTTTGCCAAACATTAGTTGTGTGTAATGGCTTAGGTTGATTTGTGATATCTCTGTTCTGTTCCTTTGATCTCTATCCTGTCCTTGTGGCATTACCGGGCTGTTTTGATTACGGTGGCTTTGTAGTATATCTTGAAATAACTGTTATTTTGATTCCTCCAACTTTGCTCTTGTTTCTGGATATTTTTGCAGCGATTCGGGGTCTCTTTTTGGTACTATATAAATTTTTGAAGTATTTGTTCTAGATCTGTGATATATGCAGTTGGTATTTTGATAGGGATTGCATTGAATCTGTAGCTTGTTGTAGGTAGTATGGACATTTTAATGATGTTGATTCTACCACCCCATGAACATGGTATATTCTTCCACCTGTTTCTATCTCCTCCGGTCTCTTTTTTCAGCGTACTGTAGTTTTCCAAATACAAGTCTTTTGCCTCCTCGATTAAGTTTAGTCCTAAATATTTTAATTGTTTTGTTGCAATGGTACATGGGGTTGCTCTTTTAGTTTCTCTTACAAAGAATTCATTACTGGTGTGTAAAAAAGCCATTGATTTGGGGGTGTTGATTTTGTATCCTGTTCCATTGCCAAATTTATGGATTAAATCTGATAGTTTTTTGGTGGAGTCTTCAGGGTTTTCTAAGCACAATGTCATGTCCTGTGCAAATATTGAGAGTTTTACTTCCTCCTCTTCAATTTGATGCCGTTTTTTTTTGTTCTTCTTGTCTGATCTCTGTGGCTAGGACTTCCAGTGCTATGTTGAATCAGACTGGTGAAAGCGGACATCCCTGTTTTGTTCCTGTTCTTAGGGGAAATGGTTTTAGTTTTTGCCCATTGAGTATGATGTTCACTGTAGGTTTGTCATATATGGCCTTTATCATGTTGAGATATGCTCCCTCTATTCCCAGTTTGCTGGGAGTTTTTATCAAGATTGGTGTAGGATTTCATTGAAAGCCTTTTCTGCATCTATTTATAAGATCACGTGATTTTTGTCTTTCAATTTGTTTACATAATGTACCACATTTATTGATTTAGGAATATTGTACTAGCCTTGCATCCCTGGAATAAATACCACTTGGTCATGGAGTATGATTATTGTTTTAACATAGTGCTGCATACAATTTGGTAATATTCTGTTGAGGATTTTTAGCAACCATCTTCATCGGGGATATTGGCCTGTAATTTTTTTTCTTTGTAGGGTCTTTATCTGGTTTTAGAATTAGGCTAATGCTGGCCTCATAAAACGAGGTTGGAAGTGTTCATTCCTCTTGGATGTTTTGGAATATTTTGAGGAGTATAGATGTTAATTCTTTTTTGAAGGTTTGATAAAACTCCCAGACCAGGGCTTTTGTTTGCTGGGAGTTTTTTTATTACTGCTTCTGTTTCATCAGTTGTTGTAGGCCCATTCAGGTTTATTTATTCTTTCTGATTCAGTTTTGGGAGACTGTATATTTCTAGGCATTTGTCCATTTCATCCACATTGTCCAGCTTGTTGGCATATAGTTGTTCATAGGATTCCTTACAATCCTTTGTATTTCTGTGGTGTGAGTGTGTAGTTCTCCACTTTGGTTTCTGATTTTATTTATTTGGGCCCTCTCTCTTTGTTTCTTGATGTGTTTGGATAACAGTTCTTCAATTTTGTTTATCCTTTCAAAGAACCAGCTATTTTTAAAAATAATAATAATAATTCTTTATTTTTGAAAGTATTACATATGTCCCTCTTCCAGCCCAGCCCCTCCCCCATTGAATCTTCCAGGCTGCCTTTGTCCACCCCCATGGCTATATTTCTAGGTCTTTGGTTAATCACCTCCCATCAATGCACCCTCCCCAGCCTCCCCTCTGAGATTCCACACACTGTTCCCTGCTTCCATGTCTCTGGATCCACTCCGTTCATCAGTTTGTTTTGCAACTTAGATTCCACATATGAGTGCGATCATGTGATACTTGTTTTTCGCTGACTATTTCACTCAGCATGATACTCTCCAGGTCCCTCCATGCTGTCTCAGAGGTAAGAGATTCTTCTTTTTTTTTTTTTTTTTTTACTGCTGCTTAATATTCCAGAGTGTAAATATACCGTGTCTTTTTTATCGACTCACCTACTGATGGACACTTGGGCTGTTTCCAAGTCTTAGCTATTGTAAATTGTGCTGCTATCAACATAGGGTTGCATACCTTCTTTCTGATTGGTGCTTCGGGTTCTTAAGATATATTCCTAGAAGTGGGATCACTGGGTCAAATGGCAGATCCATATTTAATTATTTGAGAAACTCCATGCTGTTTTCCATAATGCTGCACCAGTCTGCATTCCCACCAACAGTGTACTAGGGTTCCCTTTTCTCCACATCCTTGCCAGCACTTGTCTTTTGTTGATTTGTTGATGGTAGCCATTCTGACAGGTGAGATGGTACCTCATTGTCCTTTTGATTTGCATCTCTAGGATGAATAGAGACTTTGAGCATGTTTTCACATGTCTGTGGACCATCAGTATGTCCTCTTTGGAGAAGTGTCTATTTAGGTGCTTTGCCAATTTTTAATTGGATTGTTTTTCTTCCTTTTGGTAAGTTTTTTGAGTTCCTTATATAATCTGGAGATTAACCCTTTATCATATGTAGCATTGGCAAATATGTTCTCTTATATAGTGGGCTCCCTTTTTGTCTTGTTGATGGTTTCCTTTGCTCTGCAGTAGCTTGTATGTTGATGTAGTCCCATTTGTTTATTTTCTCCTTTGTTTCCTTTGCCCTAGGAGATGTATCTGTAAACATATTGCTGCAAGAGATGTCTGAGATTTTGCTGCCTCTAGGATTTCTTCTAGGACTTTTAAGGTTAACCAACTTAAATTTAAGTTTTTTATCCATTTTGAGTTTATTCTTGTGTAGGGTGTATGTTGGTGGTTAGTTTCTCTTTTTTTGCATGCATGTGTCCAATTTTCCCAGCACCATTTATTGAAGAGACTGTCTTGACTCTATTGTACGCTCTTGCCTCCTTTGCTAAACATTAGTTGTGTGTAATGGCTTAGGTTGATTTGTGATATCTCTGTTCTGTTCCTTTGATCTCTATGCCTGTCCTAGTGGCAGTACCGGGCTGTTTTGATTACGGTAGCTTTGTAATATAACTTGAAATATCTGTTATTGTGATTCCTCCAACTTTGCTCTTCTTTCTCGAGATTGCTGCAGCTATTCGGGGTCTCTTTGGTTCCATATAAATTTTTGAAGTATTTGTTCTAGATCTGTGACATATGCCCTCGGTATTTTGATAGGGATTGCATTGAATCTGTAGCTTGCCGTGGGTAGTATGGACATATTAATGATATTGATTCTACCAACCCATATACAGGCATATTCTTCCACCTGTTTTTATCTCCTTCGGTCTCTTTTTTCAGCGTCCTGTAGTTTTTCAAATACAGGTCTTTTGCCTCCTTGGTTAAGTTTAGTCCTAAGTATCCTAATTGTTTTGTTGCAATGGTACATAGTGTTGCTTTTTTAGTTTCTCTTTCTGAGAATTCATTATTGGGTATATTAAAAAGCCATTGATTTTGGGGTGTTGATTTTGTAACTTGCTCCATTGCCAAATTCATGGATTAAATCTAGTAGTTTTGGTGGAGTTTCAGAGTTTTCTATGTACAATGTCATGTCCTGTGAGACATGAGAGTTTTACTTCTTCCTCTCCAATTTGATGCCATTTTTAAATTCTTCTTGTTTGATCTCTGTGGCTAGGACTTCCAGTACTATGTTGAATCAGACTTGTGAAAGCGGATATCCCTTTCTTGTTCCTGTTGTTAGGGGAAATGGTTTTAGTTTTTGCCCACTGAGTATGATGTTCACTGTAGGTTTGTCATATATGGCCTTCATCATGCTGAGATATTCTCCCTCTATTCCCAGTTTGCTGGGAGTTTTTATTAAGATTGGGTGTAGGATTTCATTGAAAGCTATTTCTGCATCTATTTATAAGATCATGTGATTTTTGTCTTTCATTTTCTTTATGTGATGTACCATGTCTATTGTTTTGGGAATATTGTACCAGCCTTGCATTCCCGGAATAAATACCCCTTGGGCATGCAGTATGGTTATTGTTTTAACATGGTGCTGCATGCAATTTGGTAATATTTTGTTGAGGATTTTAGCAACCATGTTCATCAGGTATATTGGCCTGTAATTCTCTTTGTAGTGTTTTTATCTGGTTTTGGAATTAGGGTAATGCTGGCCTCCTAAAACGAGGTTGGAAGTGTTCATTCCTCTTGGATTTTTTGGAACAGTTTGAGGATTATAGATGTTAATTCTTCTTTGAAGGTTTGATAAAACTCCCGGACCAGGGCTTTTGTTTGCTGGGTGTTTTTGATTACTGCTTCTATTTCATCAGTTATTGTTGGCCAATTCAGGTTTTTTGATTCTTCCTGATTCAGTTTTGGGAGACTGTATTTTTCTAGGAATTTGTCCACTTCATCCACATTGTCCAGCTTGTTGGCATATAGTTGTTTATAATATTTTTTTACAATCCTTTGTATTTCTGTGTTGTGATGTGTAGTTCTCCACTTTGGTTTCTGATTGTATTTATTGGGGTCCTCTCTCTGTGTTTCTTGATGAGTCTGACCTAAGGTTCATCTATTTTGTTTATCCTTTTAATGCACCGTCTCTTGGTTTCATTGTTTTTTTTTAATTGTTTTTCAGTCTCTATGCCATTTATTTCTGCTCTATTCTTTATTATTTCTTCCTTCTACTTACTCTGGGCTTTTCTTATTCTTCCTTTTCTTTTTCTTGTTGTTGTATGGTGAAATAGTTTATTGTTGATTTTCCTTGTTTTTTGAAGTAGGCCTGTGGTGCCTTGAACTTCCCTCTCTGGACTGTGTCTAAGAGATTTGGGGTTGTTATATGTTCATTTTCATTGTTTTCAGTGCAGGTTTTTATTTCTTTCTTGATTTCTTTGATGACCCATGCATTGTTTAATAACATGCTATTTAGTCTCCATGTGTTTGAATGTTTTTCAGTGTTTTTATATTGTTGATTTCTAATTTCATTCCACTGTGAGCTGAGAAGATGGTTGATGTTATTTCAATCTTCTTGAACTTGTAGAGATTTGTTTTGCATCCTAACTTGTGGTCTATCTTTGTGAATCATACTTGTGCACCTGAGAGAATGTATATTCTGCAGCTTTGAGGTGAAATGTTCTAGGAATATCAATTAAATCCATCTGATCCAGTATGTTCCTTGGAGTTACTGTTTCCTTGTTAAGTTTTTGTTTGGAATAGGTATCCAGTGAAGTCAGCAGGGTGTTAAGGTCCCCTACTATGATTGTATTGTTGTCTATCTCTTTCTTAAAGTCCTCTAGAAGTTTTTTTAAAATATATATTTAGGTGTTCCTATATTGGGTACATATATGTTTACCAGGGTTATATCCTCTTGTTGGATCGATCCCTTTAGTATTATGTGGTGACCTTTGTTGTCTCTTCTGAGGGCCTTATTTTGAAGTCTATTTTGTCAGATATGAGTAGTGCTACCCCAGCTTTTTTCTTTTCTACTTGCATGTGAAATTTTTCCCTTCCTTCACACTCATCCTGTGTGTGTATTTTATTGTCAGGTGGGTCTCTTGTAGACAGCATATAGTTGGGTCATGTTTTTGTAACCATTTAGCTACTGTATGCCTTTTTATTGGAGCATTTAATCCACTTAGGGTTATTGTGGTAGGTGCTTGTTTATTGCCATTTTAATTCTGTATGCCTATGTTTCGCTTCCTGTTTCCTCATCTCATTACAGCAGTCTCTTTAGCATTTCTTGTAATGCTGGCTTGGTGGTGATGTACTCCTTTAGCCTTTTTTTCTGGAAAGCTCTCTATTTGACCATCTATTTTGAATGATAGCCTTGCTGGATATAGTAATCTTGGTCTCAGATCCTTGCTTTCCATTACCTTGAGTACTCCATGCCATTCCCTCAGGCCTGTAGAGTTTATGATGAGAAATCAGGTGTCAGCCTTATGGGACTCCTTTGTAGTATACTGTTTGCTTTTCTCTTGCTGCCTTTAAGATTCTATCTTGGTCTTTAATTTTTGGCATTTTAATTATGATGTGTCTGGGTGTGGGCCTATTTGAGTTCTTCTTGCTTGGGGTTCTCTGTGCCTCTTGGACTTGTGTGACTTTTTCCTGTACCAGGTTGGAGAAGTTTTTTGCCATTATTTCTTCAAATATGTTCTCTATGCCTTTCTCCCTTTCTGCCTCTTCTGGTACACCTGCTATTCTAATATTGTTATGTTTCTCATTGTCCCATAGCTCCCTTAAGCTGTCTTCCTTTTTATACATTGATTTTTCTTTAAGGTTCTCTGATTGAGTGCTTTTTTTCAACCCTGTCTTCTAATTCACTGATTCGATCCTCAGCTTCCCCTAATCTGCTGTTTATTCCTTCCTATCCTTTCTTTATTTGTGCGATGTCACTCTTTATTTCTGTTTTCATAGTTACTATATCTTTTCTCATGCTGTTGAGCATCTTTACCATAATTATTCTGAACTGTGTATCAGATAATTTCTTATCTCCCTTTTATTTATCTCCTCTGGAGAATTCTCTTGTACTTTCATTTGGGGGTTGTTTCTTTATCTCCTCCTTTTGGCTGCTTGTTTGGGTTTGTGACTCTATATTAGGTAGATCTGCTATGCTTCTCCGTCTCTGATGCTGGACAGTGTCAAACTCTGTTTTTGATTAATTAGGTGAGGCAAAGAATCAAAGACTCCAGACACTACCTCTGCTTACAGACTGATAGGATTTTTGTCTTGAATTGACCTCAGGCAATAGTCCACAGTTATGGCAAGAGTTTTTTTTAACAGGGTGGGGCCTAGCCTTCTGCTAGGAGGCTAATTTTTATTCTCAGTCTCTTAGTGGACCTGAGCAACTCTGCACCATGGGACAAGGCATTTTCCAATAGGGTGGATCAGCTGTCTTCCCCCGAGGCAAGGTCACCTGTATAGCAAATGTCTGTGTGAGAAAGATGACCTCCGCAGTGTGAGGGAATGACTCAGCACAGGAAGCTGGGGTGTCTGCCTTCTGAGCTGTAACCCCAGAGCCCCCAATCATGTCTTCTGCTCACACAGTTCCAGTCCATTCTGCCTTCCCTCTGCTGGAGCACAAGGTGGCTCCACAGGGAATTTTGTGAGTTGGCCCTTTAAGATGGTTGGTGCCTGAATTTCCAGCCGTCTCTCCCTGGCAGACAACAGCCCTGCTGCCTTTCACAGCCAGGCGTTATGTGGGCATCTTTTCGGTTGTGTTGCTCTCTGCTGGGGGCTCAGCTTGGGGATTAGACCCCAGAGTTCTCAGTGGGAACCCCCACAGCTGAGCTATGTCCTGAAATGTCAGTTGCTGTCTGTGGGCGCCTGTGAGCGCTTTCGTGCCTCCGTCCCTCCTACTAGTCTCTATGTGGTCTCCAGAGAGTCTTCTGTTGATTATTCAGGAAGTTTTCCTGTATTTTAGTTGTAATTCTAGTTTGGTCCTGGGAGCATTTCCATGCAGCATCCACCTACTCTGCCGCCATTTTTAATCTCCTCCCCCAAAGACATCATTTTTTAAAACATTTGATGGCCAATAGACTGAGTTTGCACCGGAGGGCATTCTATGTTTTTTACAAGGCTCATGAATTTTGATTCCAGGCTCCTCTCATCTGGAAGCTGCAGTCACTTTTACGGTCTGAGGTTTATTCCTTCATCTTCGATGGAAACTGCATTGCTTTGTTTTACAAGTCTGTTGCAAACATGGAAAGACTGCTGTGTTCTAGACCTTGAACTAGACTGCAGAGACACAGAGATGGACACAGCAAGCTCTGTCCTCCCGGGGCTCACACCGTGGGGAGGTGAAGTCCTGATGGTGTGCAGCGGGCCTGGGTGCAGGGTCTGAGGGGAGTGACTTCTGAGGCAGCGTGGGGTGGAGAGGAGGACAGGGGCTGGGGCGGGTCTGAAAGGACAAGTGGAAACCCCTCCAGGCAGAGAAGCCTATACAATGGACGCTCCACATAGGGCTTATGTCATGTGCAAGTCACAGAACGTGGACCTTGGGGAACAGAAAGCCCAGATCCTGAAGGGCCTCGTAAGCCAGGTTGAGGGTGTGGGTTTCGTTCTGGGGAGATAGGAAAGCCATTAGGAGGTTTTGAAATGGATGACAAGGACAGCTGGGCGGGGAGTTTGGGTCAATGCAAAGGGCATGTCAGGTGGAGACGCTGGTTGCAGGGAGGGTTGGCTAACAGATCAGGCGGAAGTCCCAAAGGTCTGATTCAGGACCTGGGCATGTGGTGGGAGAGAGGGGGGAGGAATTCAGAGACATTTCCAACATGGAGTCCATGGGGTGTAATGCCCACTGGCGTGCGGGGAGGGAAAGGAAGGGGCTGGTGGTGACTCCTGGCCTCCGCAGCAGGGGCTGGATGGCTTGTGAGGGCTCTGCCTGAGGCTTGAGCCAGTCACCAGGAGGACGTGGCTCTCCCCAGCAGCCCGGAGTACCAGATGGGGCTGCTAGCAGTGGCAGCGAGGTAGCAGAATGTGGCGGCGGTGCGACCTTGGGCCAGCCAGGTGCGCTGCCTGGGCTCGGCCTCCTCCTGTGTCACAGGGGATAACAGTCTGACCATCCTCCCGGGGGTCTTGATGTCTAGAGGAGTTAAACACGTAGAATTGCTCAGGGCCAGCCCGGCATGGTGAGCGCTTGTGAAAGGCCATTGTTCTTCTGATGGGATGACGTGCCCACATGTCTGTCTCCCTATCGCTCTGTGGGCTTCTGGGGGCCAGGTGCCTCGGACACCCACAGCCAAGACAGAATAGAGGGGCGCTCGGGCCCAGCTTTCTCAGGATCCCCCACCGAGTAGTTGTCCTCCCTCTCCAGTCCCCTGAGGTGTGCCTGCGCCACCTGCTCCCTCCAGCCCTCCCAGGTGACTTTTAAAGGAACACATTTACCAAGTCGCAGCTCCTGTGGGGTCACTTAAAGTGCACAGAGAAAGGGGCCCGTCAACAACACCCAGGGCCGCCTCCAACTTCTCTAAAAGCCAGATTTTGCATTTGAGGAAAATTACTCCTGTGCCTGCCGTGGGCCACTGTTATCGACTGGGAGCATAATTTCGTGGCATTAACAAAAATGACCCTTTACAGCTCTGTAAGTGTCCTTGGCCCACAGAGCGCAGTCTTGACCTTCAGAGAGACTGAGGTTTCACAGGGGCCTTTTCACCCGAGATCCCCCAGGGCGGGGAGGCTCCCCCAGGCTGAAGGCACCTGCGCCTGCCTCAGGGGGTCATCCAGCTCCTCCTCGGGGCTCTCGCTGAAGCTGCTTGTGTTTCTGTGCTGATCCTCTGGGGCCATTTCTTCTTCCTTTTCACCAGGCAATTGAGTGTCTTCCTGGAGGCAGGTAACCCCGTGGTGCCCGATGCCCCTCCCGCCGCCTGCCTCCTGGCTGGGGCTGCTTGCAGGTTCCCTGCCGTGGGGAGTGGCAGTGTCTCAGGATGTTCTCCTTGGTGGCCTTTCCCTTGCAGAGAAATTTCAGGTCTTCGTGACATTAAGAAAAGAAGAGGAGGGAGCATATGAGGATGAGGAGGGAAGGAAGGGAGAGAGCTGTGGGTCTGCTCTCCGTTACAGGGAACTGAGGGAACACGATCGTTGCGATTGGCCTCTCTGGACAGGAGCCAGGGTCACCACGGATGGCGAGACACAGACGCCCTGCAGGCTCCAGTCCGAACTTGTGGGGAGGGTGCCACCGAGGCGCGGCAGGGGGGCAGCGGAGGCCTCAGCAGCCACCGCCGGGAGCTAATGCCAGGCATAAATCATCCGCCAGCCTCCACAGTGACTTTCAGAGTTGTCGGGATGGAATAATTAAAATGGATGCCGTAGGAGAAAGCGTGTCTGCCGTCACAGGCTCGCCTTCCTGACAGCTCCCGCCATGCGCGTCCTCTGCGCGCCAGGCTTCGCCGCGGGCATTCCCTCTGCGGTGCCCGGGGCCCGGCGGTGCCGCCGGCACCTTCCCCAGCGCCGGGAGGACTGGCCAGTGATGAGCCTCCGGGCCGCACCCTCCGAAGGGAGGTGGTGTCCTGGTGGCTCAACTTTGCGCCGCCGTCAGACACAGAACCAAACCGGTGCTGGTGACGGCTGACAGTCACTGATGGAAGCGCACCGAGACCGCCGCCGTTTCTGTGTCTCGACCTGCCCCGCAGAGACACAGTGAGGTCGCCGGCCGCCCGCTGAGCGTCCAGGAGCTGCTGAGGGAGGCTCCACGCCGGGAGGGCTCCCGGCGGAAGTGGGACCTGGGGGTCCAGCTGGAGGCACCAGTGTGGCTGAGAGAGGCCCTGCCTCCCAGTGCCCTTGGCCTCCACCCCTCCTTCCACAGGCGGAGGGGCGGCCATGTTTTTCTCAGCACCAGTGCCTAACGTGTAGTGGCACTTGCTGTGTACAATGCACTGCTGTGGTTCTACGTTTTGACCCTTTAGTCCTGTGGCAGCCCTCTCACTCAGGTGCTCTTATTATCCGCCCTTTGAAGATGGAGAAACGGAGTCATTAGCCCATGATCGCGCCGATCACGCTGGCCGGTGAGGGTGGAGGTGTCTGACCCAGGCCGCCCACATTTGCTCTGAAGGATTTGAGATCATGGACGGGGAGACTGGGACAGCGGCTCTGCAGGTGGGCAGGGGTGAGCTAGAAGAAGAGCTGTCTGTTAGCTGGACCGGCTTTGTGCCCAGGTGGTTCTGGTGCTGAGCCTGGCTCCCGACTCTGGCTGAGGGGCCGTGAGCCGGTTCTTTAACCGCTCAGCCGCCACCGTGAAGCCGGCAGAGGCGCTGGGACCGTAGGATTGTTCCAGCTCACAGGGCGCCCCGGTGGCACCAGCCATCGGGATGCTGGTTGCCATCTTGGTGTGACTCTGCGCCTCTTTCCCTGGCCTGAGGATGCAGGCGTATTCAGCCTTCTTGCTCGTGAATTTTCAAGTGGGAGAAGCACGTTGAGGAACCAGGGCACGCCAGCCCCTCGACGCTGCCTGTGCCCAGAAGTGAAGGCTCCACCTCCCGCTGAGCAAGAAGCCCGGAGCCGCAGGTGCCGCCCTGAAGCCCCTTCTTTCCTTGAGCTGCGTGACCCGCACTGGGACGCTCAGCCCTTCTTACCTGGGGCTGGGTTCACGCTGCACGTCCCTGAGCTACATCTTCCCATTTTATCCCTGAGCAAGCGTGTCCCACGTGTGTACTGACTCAGTAACATGTTGATCCTCTGTAGTGTTTCTCTGGTTGGACGCGGTGGGGTGGCCGCGCATGCCAGGTGCCTCCAAATGCTCCGCTCCCGCCTCAACCTTGGCCTCGTGAGCTGCCGGCCTCTCACCTCCTGAATCAACCAAAGGAAAACAAAGTGGATGGCTGCCGGAAACCCCGTCTGTTTTCCATTTACATTTCTGTAAATGTTCCTCGCCCAATAGGGGCGTCTGTGTGTCTAAGGCAGGCGTGTTGATGGGGCCATGGAAATTATGGCCCACCTTAAACATACATAACATTGCGGGCACTTTTAGGGGGTGGCTGGTACACTGCAGGCATTAATGTCGAATCACCTGATCTGCTTTGCAGACGCTAGAAAAAGCAGGTCCGTCTAAGAGGAAAGCCTTTCAAATTTGTATTGGCTCCTGTCTGCTACTTGTCAGGGCCCAGGCTTAACTCCAGTGAATGCCTCACTTAGGAAAGATTGGACACTCGACAGACCACATATTTATCTCTCTGGGTCTGGTCAGTGTGTTCCAAAGCTCAAGCCATTATGGAAAAAAGACTCGGAGAAATGCATGCCGCCAGTGTCTCAGGCAGCAGGTGGGCCCCAGCAGATAGCCACTGCCCAAGCAGTGCGGACAGCCCGCAGGCCCCTCCACCGGCAGGTATAAAAGATCCCCTATGCTTCCTATACTCGCCATGACCTCATCTTTCCTACACAGTCCGTTCGTTGTCAATGGACCCAGTCTCAAGCCAGAACTGTTTGACGCCAGTGTTTCCTCGCCAACCATCTGTTGATCAAAGTTACCACACAAACCCCGTTTTGCCGTGGACAGTACCTCCACAGCGGCGCCGCCGGGCCCCACTTCTTCCCGTGCTCAGCCGGGTCAACCCCGAGCTGTGGGGACAGTCGGACCCAGCTCTGTTCCGTGGCAGTGTCAGGCACCTGCGGGCCCAGACCTTCCTTCTCTCCCTTTAAAGGTCAGAATCGAATTAGAACCATTGCTAACTGGGTATTCTCGTTGTTGGTAAGCCTTAAATAATAAAAATCAGACCCAATGAGACTAATCAAGGCAGATGGAAAATCGATGTCATATTTGTTCCAAGTAATTTCCTTTCAGAGGAGAAAAGGCTCTTAGGAGTGGTTTGTGGATTTAAGAGATGTTTAAAGTTGCATCGAGACATGGGAACATCAAAGTCAACCCCAAACAGAATCTCACTGGATGCTCTCTCTCCTTATTCCCGGAAAAGCCAGTGCCGCTGGGTACAAAGGCTAAAATGGGGGAGCCTTTCTTATGTCTGCTGTGAGTAGTTCTGGCTTTGCCAAAAAAATTATTTTTTTTTTAAATGGATCCCTGAATATATGAGCAAAGAGTAAGTAATATATGGGATTCCTTTTCCTCCCTTCAGTATTTTTCTGGGTAATTACTTTCAACCAGAATGCACACTTAAGGGAAAACCCTAAATAACAAGACTGCAACAGAGACACACAGAGAGACGTGGTGGAGAAGAGGAGGAAAAATCTCCTCAAGTGATGCATCCTTTTGCCTGAAATACCCCAAGGACGAGGATTGGCCTCGCCAGGCGAGCCCCCTGTTCTCCACCTGGTCTTGCCTGTGTCCGTGACAGTGGGAGGATTTATGCCAAGAACGGCTGACGCTTCCTGGATACTCAGAAGGGAGGCTCCGGAGCGGAAAAGGCATCCCCACTGTCGCTCCCTGATCGAAGGCACCAGGCACCGGGCACCACGGTGGCTGCTCCAAAGCAGCAGTTGCCCCTTTTATACTTAGAAATTCCCCAGCGGAACCCAGCGAGACCGGCCAGAGTTCCGTTCCAAGCCCCTTGTTCTGCAGGCTGACCTACTGCGTGCAGAGCGGCGTACCCTTTGGCAGGCGCGGCTGCCTCCCACCACTGCATCCACCTCATGGGCTGAGTCCTGTTCAGAGGTTCCCTGGAGAGCTGTTTGGGGCTTTGGCGGATGGTCCGTTATTTCTGCCCCACTTCCTTCTTCTGGCCTTTTCCTCGCTCCCGGTCTCACTAGGAAACCTCTTCAGAAAGAGCCTGGAGAGAATCCAAGATGGCGGCATAGGTAAACACCGGAAATTGCTGCCTCGCACAACCACTTCAAAAATACAACTAAAAGACAAAACGGACATCATCCAGAACCACAGGAAGGCTGGCCGAGCGGAAATTCTACAACTAGAAGGAAAGAGAAAAGCACACTGAGACTCAGAGGAGGTGTGGAAGTAAAGTGCAGAGGTACTGAGGCGCACGTGGAAAGGGCTGGCAGCTGAGGACATTGTTGTCTTTTTCAATCGGGAGGGAGGCACAAGCTCCCGACTGCTCTGAACTCCAGTTCCGGGCAAGTCTCTGGGGACCCAGACTCATACGGGGAGAAACTGGACTGTCTGGCAGCTGGCAGAACTCGAGGGCGGCTTTCTTTCAGAGGTGCTTGCAGCGATTACCAGGACACTGAGACTCTGGGCCTCTGAGGGTAGGACTGAGGAGCAGCCATAGCTGCTTGCTCCGCCCTGTTGATCCCCTGAGACCCTGCCCCACCCAAGCTGTGCCCAGAGGCTTTTGCATATGAAAGGCCTGGCCCTTTGCAATCTGAAAATTACCTAACAAACTGCAGCTGGGTCAGAGAGACCCAGAACTTCCAAAAGAAGGCCCAAGGCCCCACAGCAGCTTGCATTGCTTCACAGCTGAGCCTCATCTGGGCACCTCCAAACCCCAAACAAAGAAGAGGAAACTGCAGATCTCTCCATAGCTCCTGCTGGGTAGCCTTAGGCAGAGGCTAAATTAGCACCTCCTTAGAGATCCAAGAGCCAGTGTACCCAGTGGTCAGAGTGGGACCATCCAGATTACAACTCCTCAGATCCATAAGGGACACACTCAGGGGGCAGACTCAGTGAGCACCAAAGCCCTACTGAAGCAAGTCTTGCCCCAGAAAAGTGTCTCCAGCACAGAAGTTCTCCCACTGCAGACACAGCTGATTCTCACTGCCAATTGGCCTGGAGGTCAATTCCTCCCAGTGATACCTACAACAATCAAGGCTTAACTACAACAAGACTGTGCACAAAGCCCACAAAGGGGTGCACCAAGAGTGTCCACCTCAGGTAATTGGGGAGGCTGAGCCACTGGGACCTATAGGATACCTAGCACAGAAAGCTACTCTATCAACACAGGGAAGCATAAAAAATGCAGAGACAAAGAAACAAGTCACAAATGACAGAAATGGAGGAAAGCAAACTACTGGATATAGTGTTCAAAACCACACTTATAAGGTTTTTCAAGAATTTTCTAGAAAGCGCCGATAAATTTAGTGAGACCCTCAAGGATATGAAAAAGGACCAACTAGAAATTAAGCATATACTGACTGAAATAAAGAATATTATACAAAATTCCAACAGCAGACAAGAGGATCACAAGAATCAAGTCAAAGATTTGAATTACGAAGAAGCAAAAAACACCCAACCAAAAAAGCAAAAAGAAAAAAGAATCCAAAAATATGAAGATAGTGTAAGGAGCCTCTGGGACAACTTCAAGCGTACCAACATCCAAATTATGGGGGTGCCAGAAGAAGAGAGAGAGAACAAGATATTGAAAACCTACTTGAAGAAATAATGACAGAAAACTTCCCCTACCTGGTGAAAGAAATAGACTTACGAGTCCAGGAAGCGCAGAGAACCCCAAACAAAAGGAATCCAAAGAGGACCACACCAAGACACATCATAATTAAAATGCCAAGAGCAAAAGACAAAGAGAGAATCTTAAAGGCAGCAAGAGAAAAAAAGTCAGTTACCTACAAGGGAGTACCCATACAACTGTCAGCTGATTTCTCAACAGAAACTATGCAGGCCAGAAGGGAGTGGCAAGAAATATTCAAAGTGATGAATAGCAAGAACCTACAACCGAGATTACTCTACCCAGCAAAGCTATCATTCAGAATTGAAGGTCAGATAAAGAGCTTCACAGATAAGAAAAAGCTAAAGGGGTTCATCACCACCAAACCAGTATTATATGAAATGCTGAAAGGTATCCTTTAAGAAGAGGAAGAAGAAGAAAAAGGTAAAGATACAAATTATGAACAACAAATACACATCTATCAACAAGTGAATCTAAAAATCAAGTGAATAAATAATCTGATGAACAGAATAAACTGATGAATATAATACAATCGGGGCATAGAAAGGGAGTGGACTGACTATTCTCGGGGGCGGGGAAGGGGTGTGGGGGGTGCGGGAAGAGACTGAACAAAAATCGTACACCTATGGATGAGGACAGTGGGGGGCGGGGTAAGGGCAGAGGGTGGGGTGGGAACCGGGTGGAGGGGAGCTATGGAGGGAAAAAAGAGGAATAACTGTAATAATCTGAACAATAAAGATTTAATTAAAAAAAAAAAGAAAGAGCCTGGAACGCATCCCTACTGCCCCTTTGCCCACAGACCTCCGTGGCAAGTGCCCGCCCACGGGAGGCGCATCTGATGTCTCCATGACCCGGTGGCGTGTTGTTTTATGCATGAGGTTCCCCCTCCCGGCACAGTCTATAAAGATATAAATACTGTCAGGACAGTTTACCTTTCCCCCTGAGTTTAAATGATGTGTTAGAATTGATATTTCTCATTAGACCCCCGCGGATGCTGTTTCCCTTTACTATCAATCCACCTCCTTAGCCATGCAGTTTCAACCCGGCCTCCTCGGCTGCGGATGCTCACTCGGAGCCTGCACACGTGTCAGCCACAGCACCCCACATGCTCCCCGGGAGGCGGAGGGGCCCTGTGGCTCCACTGCCACAAAGGGCGTTTCGTTTCTAATGGCCCTGATGGGGTGACAAGTGTTAGCCATCTGCCTATCTTCTTGCCACATCCTCACTGTGTGAAATGACAGGCATTTCCTGGTCAGTGGGCCCATTTTAGGGCCACCTCGCCTAGCCAGCCCTCAGCACTCGGCCTCTGGAGGGCTGGGCTCTAGGCGGTTGGTAATGCTCCCGGCTCACTGGAAGGGCGCTTCCCCAAGGCTCTCCTGCGCTTTCTCTTCTGCATTTGCTGTCATACTGCGTCACCAAAATACAGACAAGGCCACATGTACTGGCCATCACCACCTGGACCAGGTCGCGGGGGTTCAAAAGAGGAACCAGATCAAAACCTACTCATCTGCTGGAGAGATCAGAATCAACTCACTGAGCATTTATTAATTCCCCACCCACCTTACAGAACTATTAGACAAATTAATTAGTGCAATTAAAATGTGAAACGGAAATGAATAAACAACTGAAATTAATATGCTGTTTTCAAGTGTGGGCACGCTGGCCTGGCACTAAGCTCACCAGCTCGTCTTCTTTCTGCTTCAGGAAGATTCCCTGGGGGACGCCACCGGGCAGTGCTTGGGAGACCAGTTCTAATGGTTTCATGAACTTGAAAGTACTAAAATGGAATATCTTTTCTTAAAAGCACTATAATTCAGTCC
Source organism: Myotis lucifugus (assembly GCF_000147115.1). Lineage (NCBI taxonomy): Eukaryota > Metazoa > Chordata > Mammalia > Chiroptera > Vespertilionidae > Myotis > Myotis lucifugus. The sequence goes on from NW_005871203.1 coordinate 3,031,599, forward strand.
TGTCACTAATTCAGACAGCGTGTCCCCCAATTAGAAAGGTTAAACCATGTATCACACGCTGCATATAAATCGCCAGACGAAACAGTCATCTTATCAGTCGGTAGCCAAGGCATGACGTTATTTTCTTTAACTTGTTAACTGAAAGAAAGAGAATCCAGTCCAATTTAAAAGTAACAACTTTAGGAAGATATTTTATTTATTTCATGACCAGTAGAGATTGAAACATCTTTCTTCTTTATCCACCTAGCCCTGTAGGGAAAGTCACGTTTTCTGAAAAATCTCTAAACTGGAAAGCAGGAAATGCGACTCAGGTAACCCACGGATTTCCGATTTCCCAGGGCCAGGGCTCCGCAGGAGAAGGCCGCTGGACTAGGGGTGTTTTTGTTTTGCAAATGGGGAGGGGTCCTTTCTGTGACTTCAGTTTGGGTTCAGAATTTCACCTCAAAGCACAATTCTAAATCTCAGCTCCATAGATGCATCAGACAAAAAGGCACTTCCATTATACCTCAGTTTTGAAGAGAGAAATCCATTTTCTTGTGGGCTCCTGCGGTGGCTTGGGGGTGGAGGGATCAGCTTAATGTCCCTGTTTCAAGACCATCGGGGGCAGGCTATGTCCACGCGCCCTTCGCCACAGCTCACCGTCGCTGCGGCCCTGCCGCAGCTTCCTCTCTGGGCAGGCAGGTCACGCTCAGGGCCAAGTCGGCAGGACTCCTTCGGGCTGCTGCAGAGCGGCAATTTTCTTTTGCTTTGCTTTGATTTTTCTCCATCCTGGCAATTGAAGACAAACAGAGAAAGCCATTTCCTCCCCACCAGTCCAGACGCCTTTGCCATTTTGTTGGTTTCCGTGCTTGCCTTTTTCCCTAGACCCGGGCAGAGGAGAAGGGGCCCAAACTTCTGCTCCCAAGTTTCCCTTAGTTACAAGGGGCCGCGGCAGCCAGCATCTTGGGCAACAACGGGGTCTTGCTCTGGGTGCTGCACAGGGTCCATGGTGAGAGGCAGGACCAGGCACGCGTTCCCCGCCGGTGAGTGCGAGGCCGGTGCACAGAGAAGCGGCTGGGCGGGGCGGCCCGGTGGGCTCAGGCAGTTTGGAAGGTCAGACTTGAACAGGCAACAAAATGGTGCTCTACCAGCTTCAGTCATGTGCGTACCATGATTTCTCCAGGAGTATTTCATTTTCAAAGTTGATTAAAGTCCATTCCCTTTTTAAACTTAGCCTTCTGCTAGGCAATAATATCCTTGAAGTCATTCACTAGATGTTCTAGATACCCCCCACCCCCAAATTGCATTAAGATAAATAGTGTAACCTTTAAGCAAAAAATACATTCATGTGTTTACCACCTTAAACCTCCCTGGAGACCACCTGGGTGCCTGCATTATAGTGCTCTGAGGGATGAAGCATGGTCTTGGCTAACCAGAGTAGCCGGTAGCCCCTCTTAGCAAGGGACAGCCTGAATGAGGCTTGGGCCCAGGAAAGCAAGTGGCCTTTGGGGGACAGGGATGTACCCAACGCAGCGCCTGAGCCGCTCAGAGTGGAGGGCAGCAGCTCCTCCCGTAGGAACTGCGTGAGGTGGTGGGTCACGGGGGAGACGCTCCCATCACTCCCCAGACTCTGCCTTTGTTTTCCGCGTTAGAAGAATCAGCCTGTGATTTCTGCACCTCCATCTGCTGATTGACCCACATTTACAGCTCGTTAGCGCGCCGCACTCTGAACACTGGCTGTTCCGGCCTCACTCAGGCTCTTCCGGGGAAACTCACCAATAAGGGGAGAAAGGGAAAGGGGGAGGTCTGTGTCAGAGAACGGGGTGAGCAACAAGAAGATGGCAGGTCCTTTGAAAGGGCCACCTTCCAGGGGGGAGAAGAAAATCTGACTGCCTCATGGTGACCATCAGGACTGTCTCGTCGTCTGCACAGCTTGCTACACGACAGCTCCGACCGCTCAGCCCCTCGGTGTGCAAAACTGCAAATTTAAGGAATCTTCGCTGGGTAACATCTTCCTGTTGGTACAATGTCATTGTCAGTTTTTGTACCAAAAGTCAAGATGAACTGTATCCATCATTCATATAACAAGACAGAGCTAGCTGGCTACTCGAAAGGAACCCTTTTTTCTGGTCTCCCCAAAGAGCATGAACCTAGAGAGCATACGGACCAAGTTTAGCTCAACAGATGGAAGACAGGACACTCAGCCACCATGGGCATTGCGAGCGGGAATGGGCGCTCACAGCATGCTGCAGACAGGGGTGCAGAAGGAGCCCAGGGTGAGAAGTTGTGGAGTCTGAGGGGCCAGCGTCCTTGGTGGCATATCTAGTTCTGGAATGTTGGTCTACACTACCTAGATGGAGGGCGTGGCCCCTGAAACCACACCTGCCCCTTCCCTCTGGCACAGATCCTTGCTCACTTCACTGAAGGAGTGGCCAGGGCTGTTAGATTCCCTGTTCGGTGCCAGCTGAGGAATCTGTCACTCGTAGGGACCGTCGACCAAGCTGGGCAAGCAAACATTCCAACAAAGACCGAAATCGAAGTCCGGGATGGGTGGGGGCTGCCCAGAGAGGTCCCTGAGCTCCTGGACATTTGCAGGGTGGCTGATTCTGCACAGAAGTTAGCTAACCTCCCCCTTGACTCTGAGCTGGACTTGGTCCCTCACAGCCATGGGGTTCCTCGCACTCCCCCAAAGGTTGGCAAAGAGAGAAGCTGGCCCTGTGCACTTGCCCTTCCTCTATGTTTACAAGTCAGTATCTCCCAAGGCCTCGCGCCTGCCTAGCGGAAGCCCTGGGAGATGAGCAGAGCCGTGGGGTGGAAAGGCACTGGGAAGGGCTGGAGTCAGCCCTGCTCTGCACCTTAGCTGAGTCACCCAGCAGTGAGCCCTGAGCCTCCGCTCTCCGGTCTAGGAGAAGGCTGAGATAGGTGGTCTGAGGTGTCTCTGATTTCTAGTGTCCTGATCCTTAGACTACAGATTCCGTCCTATCCCATCGAGCCTCTGAAATCAGACGGATGTCCTCATTCTGAGTGTCCTGGTACCTGGATGCTAAGGCTTTGGTAGCATCCAGATCAGCCACCACATAAAGGTGTTAATAGCTCAGGAAGCTCTGTGTGGATCAGCAGAAAGGTGAAACACACTGCAGCCCAGAGGACCCCCACTTCCTTTTCTGGGGGTCCACAGGGCTCATCCTCAGGGATGGCTGCATGGGAGACAGAAGAAGCCAGGAGTCTCGTCAGTGCAGTGGGGCCACCACTCTGGGTGGGAAGAGCCCGGTCTCACCGTGCAAACCCTGCCTGCTTCTCTTCGGGCTCTTCCGTTCCTTGCTCCGCTTCTCACCAACGTGGTTTTCTAGGGGAGCAGGAGGTGAAGCTCTCCGGCTGCATGGGCCCCTCCCTGGAGCCTGAGCCCACCCCACTTCCTGTTCCCTTAGGCGACTCGAGCCCACAACACCCCAGCCTTCCTCCTGGGGTAAACAGTGGAGCTGGCTGACAGGTGGGACAGGTAATCCATGGGGCTCGAGAACCTTCCATCTTGCCGGGATGTTCAGAAACTGCACTAAGCCCCGGAGCTCCGGGCTCGACTGTGAGAGATGAGAGATGTGTCTGCACATATTTTCTTGACAAACAGAGAGAGTGAGCGCTTAACCCAGGATGTTGGTCAGAGGCAAGAGTTAAAACAAACACGGTGCTCCTTTCCCTCATGCATAAAAGGAAGCCAGTGACAGCGCCCTTCCCTCGGGACCCAGGGCTCCGCCCTCCGCTGAAAGGCCAGAGCCTGGCCATGCATGGCGTGGCCCGCGTTGCGCAAACTTGGAGGGAGCGCTGCTGGCACAGAGTGGGGTGTCCTGAAGCCCGAGGCCATTGGGTCTCAGGGCAAACCTCTCTCCTGTGAGTCCGGTTCCTCAGAGAGAACGGGTGTCTCCCTATCCCACTGGCTTCCCTCGGGTCCCTGTACAGAGAAGTCTGGCAAACGACCAAGTGCAGCGCAGGAACTGTGATTGGATTCTGGGTCCAAGTAATAGCAATAATCACAATGATTAACAATCGCTCCTCCACAGCTTAGGAGCAAGTGGGGCGCTGGCGTGTAGATCAGCTCCTCGGGGATTTGGTGGACTTAGAGTTAATTTTCTTAGGATGAGCTGGTAATTGTGTGGTTATGTAGGTGAGTTCTTGGTGTCTGCGTCTTTCGTCCAGTGATTTCACAAAAATACTCCCACACACACAAATAAGGAAGAAGCGAAGGTGGCAGAAAATAGCTGTAAATCTAAGAATGGGGTGGGGGCACCGTCGTACTTTCTGCTTTCCTGTGCGTTTGACCATTTTTTCCCCAATAACACGTACCCAGCCGGTGCCCTTTCACTGCAGCCCACGCGGCCTGCGGGGCAGCCGGCAGTGGGCGGGAGGGCCTCCAGGTACACACACTGCCGAGGAGCCTGGAGAAGCCTCCGGGCCCTGGGGTGGCACCAGCCCCATCGAGGCCTCAGTTACCAGCATCGCCTTTCCTTTGTCTCTGTTGCGAGACCCTGAGTGTGGCAGTCACCCAGCAGAGGAGCATTTGGCCATTCAACCCAAGAGGTCCCCTCATGCTCTTCCCCAGAGCGTAGGGGGGTTACCGAGCGCAGACGCTACAGAAGAGTCTTCGGCGTCGATAAGGACTGAGCGTCCTGTGGTCAAGAGCGGGGTGTTGCCCTTCTTCCTCGTTCCCAGTGTTCGGTCTGCACAGTCACCACGTCATCTCTGAAGACTCCTTCCCAGCTCACAGCCTGTGATCTTTACGAGAGGAGGCCTGCTGGCCATTCAGAGGGTGAGGACCTGAGATGTATGACACGAAAGGACCCTTCAGTGCCTCCACCCACAGGGATGCAATGAGATAAATTGGTCACACACATGTCACTGTGCCGCTGAGCTGAAGGTTGTGTGTGGGGCCTGGCAGATCAGGCAAGGAACCAGCACTGGGGCCTGGAGGTGGGTCCAGTGTCTCCTGGACCAGGTGTTGGGCCCGGGCTGGCCTCTTCCTTCTCTGCCTTCATCTTTCAGGTGGAGGGAAATCTGACATCTTACCAACCTGAGATGAGGGCAGGGAGGAACGAGCCAGGTGACCTCTGGAGGCCCCTTCCAGTTCTCAGACCCAGGGCTTCTCGAGCCTTCGGGCTGCTGGGTCGATCTGCTTCGTCCCTTTTGTCCCGCTGCACTTGGAAATGCCAGCCCACGCGGGCCGGAGGGCGCACCCTATTACAATGGACAGGCTCCGGCTTGCTCGCCAGGCCTTCCAGCATGCTTTCTCCTGCACTTCCTCCCTTTACCTCTGGATTCCCTTGAAGTCCAGAGCTCTTCAACATCAAAAGCTACGCCAGAGCGCACTGGCTGCGTCGTGCATGACATGTGAGGAGCGGTCACATCTCTCCACCTTCAGTAAACATGTCTTTGAAAGGGCCTTTTAAGGTGGCTTTTGGCTTTGGCAGCACCTCTTTTAGGTATTAAGACAGGCTGGAAAACAAAGAGCAGCCTTGAAAGAAGGACTGTCCCAGGCCGACAGGAAAGACTCCCCAGCAACCACCAACGCTGATGGGGGACCAGACAGCCCAGTGCCGGGGTGGCCTCAGGAGGAGGTGGCCTCCACGCAGCATGCAATATCCGAAGGCTACCAACCTGGCACCCGGGACCTTTGGGTCATTCCCGCAAGAAACACCAGGCAAAGCACAGACCAGAAATGACACCCCAAACAGCCGTTTTTACCATGTCCAAAGAGGGCCTGAAGGGTTGAAGAGGGAGTAAAAGCAAAGATGACGTCACTTGGCAGACAGTCGCAAACATACCCCCACCCCTGGGTCATCTTAAATCAGGACACAAAACAGGAGGGGAGAGAAGCGGGGTGAGCAGGGACCCTCGGAGATGGAGACGCAGGTAGGCCACTCCCGAGGCAGGATCTTTTGTAAAGTCGGGAGTTTGGGCAAATACATGCAATTCTGTACCTACCACAGTCAAGATAATAGAATTTTCCCATCATCCTCAGCGTTTCCTGTGTCCTATGTAGCCAGTCCTCTCCCCCACCTCCAGGGAATCCTCCATCTGTTTTCTGCCCCTATAGCTTTGCTTTTTCTAAAATATGTAGGGGCACCAGACCCCCTGTCACCTCTGGGTCTGGCCTAATCCTTCCGAGAGCCTCCTGTGATTATAGGCGCCAGCAGCTCACTGCTGCGTGGAGTTCCATTGTATGGCTGTACCGCCATTTATCCACTCACCCGTTAGTGGGCGTTTGGGCCTCCAGCTCAGTGAGTGCCGTGAACATGCCGTCCACAGTCTCCGACAGGATTTTGTGAGACTGAGTTTGCATTTCACTTGGGTGAATCCCGAGGATAGAATGGCTGGGCCGTGCAGTCAGTGTAGGTTGGACATTATGAGAAACTGTCTTCCAAAGTGTCCACACCATTTTGCATCCCCACCAGCGATGAGTGACAGTCCCCATTGTTCTTCATTCTCTCCCGCACTTGGTGTTGTCAGGTTTGTGGCGAGTTTTTTAATCTTAGCCTTTCTACCAAGCGTGTACTGGCATCTCACTTAATTTTCCTAATGACTAATGGTGTTGAACATCTTTTCAAAATACCCTTATTCTCTTTTTGATTAAGTGTCTATTCCAATCTTTTGCCCATTTAAAACGTGGCCTTTTTTTCTTCTTATTGAGCTGTGAAAGTTTTGTGTGTGAGTCCTTTATCAGACACATGCTTGCAAATCTTTCCTTCCAGTCTGGGCTTATCTTTTCATAATCTTAACAGTGTCTTTTAAGGAGCAGAAGTTTTTATATTTTGATGAAGTCCAGCTTATCAACTTCTTTTCTATTAGGGCTTATGCTTTTTGTGTCCTATTTAAGAAATCTTTCTCCAACCTCAGGTCACAAAGTGTTTCTCCTATTTTTTTAATAGAAATTTAATAGTTTGGGGGTTTACATTTAGGTCTATAATCCATTTCAAGTTCCATTTTCGTATATGATATGAAGTATGGATAAAAGTTTTTTTTGTGCTTTAGTGTTTGAGGGTTTTTTGTTTGTTTATTTTGATGTGGACATATCCAAAAATATCCCAGCACCATTTGTTGAAAAGACTATTTTTTCTGCTAAGTGAAATAAGCCACTCAGAGAAATCAGTAACATGATTTCACTTATATGTGGAATCGAATGAACAAAATTAACAAACAAAATAGAAACGGACTCACAGATCAAGAGCATACTGACAGCTGTCAGAGGGGAGGTGGGTCGTGGGACTGGGTAAAAAAGGCGAAGGGATTAAGCAAAAAACACACACAAACCAATAGGCAGAAATAAAAGACGATTGTTTCTGAACTACCTGCTCCATTGATCTAGGTGGCTCTCCACTCACCAGTAGCTCGCATGGTCTTGATGGCTGTGCTTTCAGTAAGTCTTGAAATCAGCTGGTATTAGTCCTTCAACTGTGTTCTTCTTTTTTCAGAAATGTTTTGGATATTCTAGGTCCTTTGCTTGTCTGTATAAATGTGTCCATTTATTTTTTAAAAAGCGCTACTGGACTAAGGTCAGGGCCTTTTTTTTCCTGTGGAGTTCCTAGTGCCTTGAACAGTGCATGGCACATAACAGGTGCTCACAGCAGCGACCCAGTCCACATATAGTCTGTGACTTGGGGAGGCTTTGAGAAGTCACAGGAGATAGTATGACTGCTGGAGAGCCATGTGGCAGTTTCTTAAAACACTAGATGTTCATTTACCACATGACCTAGCAATTCCACTCCTTGGCATTTATCTAGAGAAATGAAAATGTACATCCACAGAAACCCTGCAAAAATGTTCACAGAAGCTTTATTCATATTAATGCCAAGCTAGAAACAACCGGATGTACATCAGTCGTAATCAGATGTGGGATAGATACTCCTGTGGTGGAATACTACTCGGCGAGGAAAAGGAATGACCAGCTGAAACATGCTGCGAATTAGATGGATCGCAAAGGGCACCAGGCACTAGCAGTGCGCACCGTAGGCACCATGTGGGTGAGAGGCTGGAGCGGGGGAAGCGAAGCTCTGAGGCAGAAGTCAGGCGGTGGTGGCCGGGGGAAGAATTGACTGAAGAGGAATGAAGACCATTTCCGGGATGGTAGGCGTGCACCCACCCAAACTGACTGAGTGTTATAATTAAGATCTGAGTGTTCCACTGTATGGGAATTATGGGTCAATTTAATGTTTTAATTTCAAAAAATAAAGTCATAGTCATTTCTTCTTCAAAGAAAGCAATTCTTGGGCCCATGGTACTGAGAGGGACTGAAGACTTCCCACCCACCGGAGTGCCTCGGACCAGGGTCTCAGTTCTCACTGGCAGGGCTGAGCTGGCAGCGGTTTCTGGCCTCAGCTCGGCCGCTCTCCACGTGTTCCTGCCTGAGCTCTCACTGATGCTGTGGACTCGTCGGCAAACGCTGCCTGTGGCAGGGAGGCCAGGGAGAAGCGGAAGTCAACTGGGAAGACCCAAGGAAGGCTCCTGGCTCTTGGTAGTGACGGCCCCGTCCAGTGGGCACGGGTGCCCGAAGGTTGAGCTTGGGAACAGCCACACCATCAGGAGCCACCATCAGGCGGTGTGTGCGGGGCGAGCTCATCCGCCCCATCCATGGGAACTTCCCTTGTCACCATCTCGTGGCAGGGCCATAGGACACGGACACTGTGCGACTCTCCAGGAGTCACTGAGAACCCCGAGAAGTCACAGGCCGAGCTGCGCCTCCGCACCCTCCCTCCGCTCAGAGCGGGACTCCAGAGCACAGGCAGCGGGGAGCCTGGTGTTCCATGCGGGGGGCACACGGTTGATGGGTAGATGGATGGATGGGTGAATACTTACAAAATGGATTCTTCATGGGACGGAACTTGGAAAAGGTAAGAAGCGGATAAAGGTCATGAGAACCGACGCTTCCCCCAGTTCACATGTAGGAGGCAGCCTTCTTCAGGAGGAGGGAATTTCCTGGACTAACTGAGGAGGGCACCCCCCACAAAGAGCAGTTGGGTAAGTGTAACTTACAAAACCCAAATTTTGGAAGGCCTTTATTTGAGATGACATTTGGAAATCTTACTTGCAAATCAGCCGTCCACTTTTTATTTAGGACCTAACCAAACCTCTGGGTTTTAAATCATCTGTTGAAAGTCCTCCCCACCCCCACCCCCTCAGAACAATGCTTATGAAGTGGAATTCTCTCCAGTGCAAGCATTTTTTAATTAGATGGAGACCTTGGAACCTGGTAACTATATTTCTTCTCTGAGTACCATCTGGGTGATTACAAGAAGATGAGATGGAGAAATATCAGAAAGGAGATTGGCAGAGGAGAACTGCAGCGGCACTTGGCCTGTTCCAGGTTCTCAATTGCCTGTCCAACCTGAGTTCCCGACGTGAAGAGGCACTCAGACACCCTCGGTGCTCGCAGAGTAACAAATTGGCATCCGGCTCCTTGGCAAAGTCTGGGAGATACAACCACTTAATGAGATTTGAATGTATTTCTGCACTTGTAGTTCTCCATGGGTAATCTGTAAAGGAAGGAGCAATTTTCTTTTTTGTCTTCATTATTTTTCTAAAGATCATTGAGTCTATGTTCTGTTAATGCTTCTTTCAAATTATATGGAATGACTAAGATGTTGGATATGATTTCAGGGTCAAGAGAAGGACTTTAAAAAAAAAAAGTTGGGAGCATGCTGGGACCTGCTGCACCCCCTGACAGCTGCGGGCCTGGGGAACACTGAGTGTGCTCATAGTGTTGGGGTGCTTCATGGAGATGACCGCTAGCCTGCGTTCCAGGCAGGGGCCACTCAGTCGCTGTGATGCGCACATGGCCCACCCAGGTGGCACTCCCCACTCTGGGGATCAGGGACTGGGCATGACTGTAGGGTGAGAGAAATGAGTGGGAGGGAGTAAAGGTCCCAGCACCTGGAAGAGAGGCTGACCCTGGGAACAGCCTGGGAGAAGAAGAGGGAGAGTGAAGGCAGGAATGGAGGGAATGTGACTGTGTGAAGAAGAGGAGGCAAAGAAGGGGGAAATGTGGGGGAAGCAAGAGAGAATAAGGGGAAGGCTGGAGAGGAGACAGGAGAGAAGAGAGAAGCACAAAGAAGAGAGAGGAAAGAATAGAAGAGGAGGGCGATAGAGAGGAAAAAGAGGACAGGGAGGGGAGAGGAGACATGGAAAGCCGGAGGGACTCAACGGAGGACGTGACGAAGACTGTAGAATGTTCTTAGCAAAACTCGTTAAGGGACCAAAGTTGTATGTGCTAGGGAGATGGTGCCTACAAAGAGAGCAGAGGTTTTAAATTTCATTCAGGACAAAGTTCTGGATCTTTACCGTGTTGGGATCTTTACCGTGTTGGAAAAGACTGCCCAGGTCCAAGTCTGCAGACCCGGTCCTCTGGCCTGTCCAACTGTCAGCACCCACACGGCACCCAGGTGCAGCCTGTGCTCCTTTCCTTTCAGCCTCAGCTTCCCCATCTGTACAGTGGGAGTGTTGGTGTCTGGCTTAATCGGGTGGATCGCTGTGAGCAGGAAGGAATCCAAGAGTGTGCACAGTGCCTCCAGCTCTCTTCATTTTAATTTGCCTTTTAGAGAGAGGGGCCCCAGCTCTTCCTCTCCAGGCAACATGGGTGAGCCGAGGGCCTGGTTCTTCTCAGATGTGGTGATGCTGGTCAGTGCACCCCGGGAACAAGATGCCCCCAAGATCATTTCTGAGGCCCTGCATCCCTCGGTGAAGCACTGCTCCGCGGGAGGGACGGAGGCCTGGGGACCCCAGCACCCCCGCCCGAGGACACCAGCATGTGTAGGGCGAGTCAGCATTCGCCAGAACTCCGAGTTTCCCGTGCAGAGGCCAGGGTGTGCAGGTGGCTTGGCTTACCTTTGCAGAGAACAGGAGGCAGCCAAGTCACAGGAAATATTGAAAGATCATAAGACTGACGAGAAAACCACAGTATCTGGGCCAGGCTTGGCAGTTGCTTTTCTCCGCTGAAAATGCAGCAAATAAATCGGCCAGATGACAAGGATGAGGGAGGAGAAATCCACGCGCTGCCCTATGACACTGAGGGCAGCCGCCAAGCACAGCTGAAGTGCAGGGTGAACGGTGCGAGACAGATGTCCATGTTCGTCAGGGGCAGGGTGGGCATCTCAGTCCCTGGGACCAGAAGGCTGCTGGGGTTTGGGGAGGCTGGGAAGTTGGGTTCGTGATTGGTTTCTGCATTAGTGCTTTTACATAGCACCCCCATAGCCCAGACATTCATCACAATCATTTGTATGTCAGCAAATTGGATAAATACAAGACCCAGTTTGCTACAGATGGTCCAGAGAGAAGATGGAGCTGAATCCAGCAACCACAGGTGCAGAGCACCGTGGCTCCGTGGCCTGTCAGTGGGCGTGAGGTTTAAAAAGAAGGGAAGGCAGAGGGCAGAGCCCATTGGGAAGATCCTGGCAGGGAAAGCCAGGGCTGCCCTCTGGACCACGGGGATCGAAACATTGAAAACCTGTTGGACACCTGGGGAGGGTCCTACACGCCAGCTCCCTATCTTAAAAAAAATCAAGCATTTTTATTGCCTTGTTCTTCGGTTTGGGGTTGTTTTGGGGTTTCTTGTTTTTTTTTTTAAGGGCTGCATCTCAGGGAAATTGAAAAGTTGATGAGAGAATGCTTCTCTTCATGGAAATCTTTCAGTTAATGAAGGAGACACAATAGAACTAGAATTTCACCATTTGAAACAAACCTGTGGGGATGCAATCAGCAAAATGCAGACTGAAAACCTCTACAGCATTTGCTCAGGTTTCTTCAGTAAATTGCAGGGACAGAAAGAGAATCTGTAGAGTAAGACCCTATACATCAGCCAAGTAACCAATGATAATGTGTGGACTTATTTGGATCCTGAATTAAACAAATTTCCTTTTAAAGTTCTGAGCCAATCAGGAAAATCTGGACACAGATTAGATATTTGATTTTGAGGAATTGTTCCCTTTTTAGGTGTGAACTGGTATTGTTCTTATATTTTTTGAAGAGTGTGTATCTTTGAGAAATATTCATGATATTTGGCATTTCCATACCCATGGATGGGGGAGGGAGGGAGGGATGGATGGAAACAAGATTGCTGTGTGTTGAGATTTGCTAGAGATGGTGAGGGATACATGGGGGTTTATGATGCTGTTCTCGCTACTTTTGTATATGTTTGGTATTTTGCTTATTTAAAAAAAAAAACACAAAAAAAACAGCAGCAATCTAGGAAATGGGAGTATATGTAGCCCAAACTGGTAAAATGCATTGTTGATGAAATACTGCCACGCACTGCATAGCTCATTGTCAAGATGTGCTTAAGTGATGGTGAGGGGCTCTGGCAGCTGACTGCCAATCGGTGGGACCTCTGAGGCCAGCTCACTGTCACCTCCAAGGTCATGAGGGCCAAGGTGGCGAACTGGTTCTGCCAAGCAAAGGCGGTGCTCCCTGGGACAGAGCCTTGCTGCTCAGGGCGCTCCATCCCGCAGACCGCGGACATCTCCATCTGCACTCTCCATCCTCAGCTCTCCAATAAGAAGTGTTTGGGTGATCAACACCCGTTACCATCCGAGCCACCTGCCCACTCCCAAGAGAAGACGCGTGTTTCAGCATCAGCTCTTAGGAAGCAGAGAGACGGCTTCGAGGCCCAGGCTGTCAGAGGACCGAGTGCTGGCCCCCATGGTCCCCAAACTTTTCCTTCCGTTTCTTCCTTGAGAGGTGCTCTCCACAAACACCAAGGCATTGATTTTCCAATCGATCGAGGTGGAGAATGCTTCCTACAGTTATGACTCCTGACAAGCGGGGAATAAAAAGCCGATCATAATGAGTTCATTTACTTTGCTTGATTATATTACCTTATAACACAATATAACTCCCACACACCCTTTCAAGGACGCCCCCCGCCCCCCATGCTGCCAGCTCTTCAGGCTGCCGGTTAACGCTACAATCCATCTTGCCACATGATGGGTGAATTTAAAAATCATCCTTAGTGGGCTGCTTCTTCGTTTGTTTGTTTGTTTGTTTGTTCATTTATTTGTTTGACGCCACGCCATGGAATCTCTCCTATAACCAGGAAGACTTGGTTGATGCAGTAGGAGTCACTCAAATTCGGGGGTGGGGATTATAGAGGGTGGTTGGTGGTGGGCAATGGGGGGAAATGCAGTGAAAGCCTAATTGTTGGTTATAAATATGCTGTATTTTCCCTATTGATTATCTGACACTGAAAGGAAAAGGATTATCTTGTTTGCTCATATTTAGCCATAAGTATGCCCTGTGTGCTTCAACCCGGGGCACTTGCAAGAGACTAACTAATTCTTTGAGAGCGTGGTCTGTTTGGCGCTCCAGACAGTCCAAGTGCCATCCCTCTTCCTATGCAGATGCCCTTGGCCTCCTCCCGCCTTTCATGGGCCTCATAGAGATGCTCTGTTCTGACCAGCCTCCCGCGGCGGAGCAGAGGCCTCCTGCGCATCCCCTTAGCCAATTAGGAAACGGGACTAAATAGGACTTCTGTTTGAGGAGTCGGATGGCTGGCTGGTCCTTTTCCATATGCTTTTGGGGGCAAGGTCTGGAGCTGAGTGGTAATCAACCAAAGCTGATGCTTCTTAAAATAAAATAAAATGTCCTGCAGTGAAGGCCCAGCCCTGCAGAACTCCCAGGAAATGAATCATGGTCGCTTGCCCATGGTGACTCAGACCAGAGCAGAGCATTTGCCCCCTGGGGCCGCAGAGCTTGTTGTTAATCTTCTTGATAACTTGTTTTAAAAAAGAAAGCGGAGGGTTCTGCCCTTCCCTGCCTCCTTAACAGTGTGTATGGGACACAATTAGTTCTTCAGTGATGAGGGAGGTCACCCTTCCCTCGCCTTCCGGGGCACAGCCTGACTGTCCTGGGCTCCTCACACCGCGGTCTGCCTGTGTCACTAGGCGAACAAGCCGTAGAGCGGGGCTGATGTGGCCGCCTCTCTCTGGGTGGCGGTGGCGGAGCCCCGACCCTCTGGGTCTCACGACGCCCTGAGAAGCGCCCATCCTGCAGGCAGAGAGCAGATGCAGCGGTCATCTCGGGAGGGTGCCCAGGGGCGGGGTTCTGGGCACACAAGCACCAGCCACTCTTTGTCTTTACCACCCAGTTTCTCCGCCGGAGATTCGTGGCCGCCACGGTTGTTCCGCACGTGCTCAGACAGTGGCGGCCGGGCCTCCTATTTGTTATGTAATTCCTCTGTCCTAGGGCCTGGGGACGCTCAGGCCACTAGGGTGGGGCACTGTGGACGCTTCCCTCTCCTGCTACTGTGGGTGGACCTTCTCCGCCTGCTTCGCGCTCTGCAGGTGTGACCTGGCCGGGTGAGCTGTTCCAGCAGCCAAGCGTGACCAGGCCTTCTCTGAGTGACCCATTCTCTGAGGGACAAGTGCTTTCACCTCTCTGAGCCTCAGGTCCTCCTCTGGAAAGGGGGGTTACACCCCTTAACTGCAGGGTGGAGCCGAAAGGGTTAGGATCTCAAGAGACAGGCCCTTGCAGACTCCCTGCACTCGGAAGAGGCTCCGGGATGGGTAGCAATTAATCTCCCCATTCGGGCAGGCAAGGCGCCACCAGGCTTCGATTTTGGCCGCGTTGTTTAATTTTCGCTTCTGCTAACAGCCCGCCTTTAATGTCACCCCTGTCCTTATTCACTCCTGGCTTCGCGAGCTGCCGCGGAAACCTCTCTAGGCAAAACAGTAAAAGTGAATGATATGCTGCAGCCGGGTTCATTCTCGGTGATACATAACTTGGCCACTAAAGCAATTACTTAATGGAATGTTCCTCGGGAAGGGGTGCTGGGATCACTGAGTGGTGTCTGCCGTGTGCCGGGCCCAGCCGGGCACCTCAGCTCACCCCAGAGCTCCCTGGCGTGGGTCCTGCAGGTTTGCGCTTCCCTCCCATCCCCGTTTTTCCGTGCCCACTAACCCTGGCCATTGTCCCCCCACCTCAGACAAGGCACACCCTGCCATCCACTTCCTTAAGGCGCCGGGCCACTCGCTGGGCCCACGGGCTGCAGAAAGGACCGAGGTTTTGGCGAGCTTGGCCGATGGGCACATACTGTTTCTTTGCCACACCTGGGGGGAGACAGAAATGGTGGTGGTGTGTCTGTCCCAACTGTGGGCCCCAGAAGGGACTCCAGCTGTAGGGCTGCCTAGGAAGGTCTCTGGCCGAAAGACTCCAGGCAGAGCCCTGCCCTCAGTCTCCCCGTCTGTAAAAGGCCAGGCTGGGCCAGAGGCCTTGATTCTTCTTTGAAAGTCTTCAATGCGGACTTAAAGCTAAACCAGAGGGCCCGGGGGCAGGGGGAGTTCCCCGTTAAGAACAGGGTCACCTTTTCAAACTCCCCTCCAGCTCCGTCATCCCCGGGCCCCGGCCGAGGCTGGAGGGGAAAGGTAGGGGCTCTGTGCAGTCTGAAGAGCAGAGGGAGGGCACGGCCCACTGGAGGTGGTGCGCCATCTCACAGGCCAGCGGAGAGCGGATGCCGGAGCACAGCCTGGACTTGCTCAGGGACACACCTCAGGGTGCACAGCGGGTGCTCATCAGGGAGCCAGAGGGAAGGTGTTGAAGTCTGGGGCTTGGCGTGCTCTTCTTCCCGCCGGCAATCAGAGCATTTCAGGTTAGGGGGGAACGGGAGCTAAAAATACACCCACTGGCCTTTCATGACAGGTCAACACTGTGCAGAACAAAGAGCGAAAGGTCTCGAAACCTGACTCTGCTGCTCCGAAACATGACGGCACGTGGTCTCTGGAGCGGCCATGGCCTCCTGCAGCGCGGGCCGTGGCCACAGGGGATTCGGCGAAATGATGTGTATTTCCAGGACGCGCTGCAGAAACACTTGAGTGCCATTAACCATTTCTAGAAGCTTCAGAAAGTCAGCGGTCAGCTTGTCGACGCCACATCCCAATCATCGCTTCCTTCTCTGAGGGGCAGGGAAAGGCCCTCACGGCCCCCGTGACTCCACAGGGGCTAGTTTCTTGCTGAAAACAGCGTGAAGACCTCTGCATTTAGGGGAAGTCAGAAAAAAGCAGATAAAACTTGGAAGTGGTTGATTTTCTTGTAAAGAATGCTATTCTGTAATCATGCCAATCACAGCCCGGCCTCCGTCCCCACACAGATCCGCCCCCTCTACCCCCAAGTCGCCCTCAGGACACAGTTCTCCCAGGTCCCAAGTGTCTGCCGAAGTTCCTGTCCCCCCCCCCCCCCCCCCCAGGCTGCAAGCTGCTTCTCAAAGGCCCAGATGAAGGTCTGAGCCTTGGCAGGCTGCGCAGCCCCACACAGACGCCGGCAGACCCGAGGGGCCGCTGTATCAGGAACCGGAGGTCGGTGGGGCGGGGGCCACGGTTTGCTGACCCTGCTCTAGACGTGAGTTCCCTGAGGGGAGAAACACCAAGTATTTGTCTTTATTCCTCCAGTGCTTGGCACGGTGCCTAGCGCAGAAAAGGTACTCTCTAAATGGCCAGCGATGGGGCATGAATGAATGAAAGCAGACCCACTGCCCAGGAGTTTCAGTTTAACCACTGCCCAAGAGGAGTCTTTCTGCATTAGGGACTCAATATGGATTTGAGAACGATTATAATTTGGTAAAATGAAAGAAACTAGTATGAAGCACTTAGACTGGGTCAGGCTCGAGTGCCCAGCATTTCTGATGTCAGTCCTAGGCATGCGCGGTCCCAGTCACTGTGAGCAGCAGCTCCCCAAATAAGCACAACAGACTCCGGAACCTCTGTCGCTTTTAACCTGCAAACGATGCTTTCATTGAAAGTGCACACAGCCAGTCGGCCTGGTGGTCAAATCCCTCTAGTATTAACTACAACAATCAAGGCTTAACTAGAACAAGACTGCGCACAAAGACCACAAGGGGGTGCACCAAGAAAGCATAAAAAATGCGGAGACAAAAAAACATGACAGAAATGGAGGATATAGAGCTAAAAAACGCAATTTTGAGGGCTTGCAATAAACTTGATGAGAGAGAGCCTCACGAAAACTAATGAGACCCTCGATGCTATGATAAAGAACCAACTAGAAATTAAGCATACACGGACTGAAATAAAGAATATTATACCCAACAGCAGACCAGAGGAGCGCAAGAATCAAGTCAAAGATTTGAAATGCGAAGAAGCAAAAAACACCCAACCGGAAAAGCAAAATGAAAAAAGAATCCGAAAATACGAAGATAGTGTAAGGAGCCTCTGGGACAGCTTCAAGCGCACTAATATCAGAATTATAGGGGTGCCAGAAGATGAGAGACAGCAAGATATTGAAAACCTATTTGAAGAAATAATGGCAGAAAACTTTCCCCCACCTGGTGAAAGAAATGGACTTACAGGTCCAAGAAGCGCAGAGAACCCCAAACAAAAGGAATCCAAAGAGGACCACACCAAGACACATCATAATTAAAATGCCAAGAGCAAAAGACAAAGAGAGAATCTTAAAAGCAGCAAGAGAAAGAGACTCAATTACCTACAAGGGAATACCCATACGACTGTCAGCTGATTTCTCAACAGAAACTTTGCAGGCCAGAAGGGAATGGCAAGAAATATTCAAAGTGCTGAATACCAAGAACCTACAACCAAGATTACTTTATCCAGCAAAGCTATCATTCAGAATTGAAGGTCAGATAAAGAGCTTCACAGATAAGGAAAAGCTAAAGGAGTTCATCACCACTAAACCAGTATTATCCGAAATGCTGAAAGGTATCCTTTAAGAAGAGGAAGAAGAAAAAGGTAAAGATACAAATTGTGAACAACAAACATACATCTATCAACAAGTGAATCTAAGAATCAAGTGAATAAATAATCTGATGTACAGAATGAACTGGTGATTATAATGAATCAGGGACATAGAAAGGGAATGGACTGACTATTCTTGCGGGGGAAAGGGGAATGGGAGATGCGGGAAGAGACTGGACAAAAATCGTGCACCTATGGATGAGGACAGTGGGTGGGGAGTGAGGGCGGAGGGTGGGGCGGGAACTGGGAGGAGGGGAGTTATGGGGGGGGGGAAGAGGAACAAATGTAATCTGAACAATAAAGATTTAATAATAATAAAAAAAAGATAAAAAATTAAATTAAATTAAATTAAATTTAAAAAAAAGAAAGTGCAGCCCGGGCCCGGGGGCTCAGTTGGTTAGAGTGTCGTCCCATCACCAAAACGGTTGCCGGTTTGATTCCTGGTCAGGGCACATACCTAGGTTTTGGGTTTGATCCCCAGTTGGGGTACAAACAGGAGGCAACCAACTGATGTTCTTTCCTCTCTCCTCTCTCTCTAAAAAAAAAAAAAAAAAAAAAAAAAATCAATAAACATATCCTCTGGTGAGAATTTTAAAAATAATAATAAAAGAAAAAATCCATAAGAACATACCTCAGTATTCAGTGAGGATTAAAAAAAAAGAAGAAGAAGAAAGAAAAGAAAAGAAAGTGCTGTGGCAGCCATCAGCCCAGCCACTGTCAGAATTGTCATGGAATTCTGAATGTGAGGGTCCAACGAACGGGCACTGGCTCTGCATCTGGCCTGGGGATGAAGACGAGGCTGCTGAGGCCGAGCAAGGTGGGGGAATGGCATCCTGGCACCCACTTCTGGGACAATCTGCAAAACAAACTCTGAGGAGCGCATGCTGAGGTTGTGCTGAATTGGGCAATTAAGTCAACAGCATTGCTGGTTTTTTTGTTTGAGCAAATCAACTGTTTCCCTGAATTTTTGGCAGGATTCTTCCACTCATCCTGCGCAAGGTGGCTTACTTTGCTTGCAAGTTCTGAGTTGCCTCTTTTCCCCCACTGGATCCCAGGCTAACAGCAAAGGCAGAACACTCTTAGGCATTTAAATACAAGCAACGGAGAGCTTGCTAGCCTGCCTTATCGAAGCTGGCAAGTAAATGGGTCCAAGCCAGGAGGAAACGTGGGGACTGGACGGAACCAAGGACTTGGACACGAGGAAAAAGGCTATTTGGCCTGGTGCGTACTGTTCCACGGGGAATCACTTTTATGCTTTGTGCACATTCTCTGGGCACTACTGACTCCAGAAATTGAGCTGAAGAATGCATTTCCTTCACTATTTAGTTCTTACCTCTTCTGAAATTTCCAAAGTGAAACTTTAAGCCTGAAAGGGGGTGGAGGCGAAGGCTCCTCTGTTTGTTTGTTTGTTTGTTTATTTTGGGGGACTGTAGATTTTATATCCTGCTACATTGCCAAATTCAGTTATTAAATCTAGTAGTTTTTTGGTGGAGTCTTTACCGTTTTCTATGTACAACATCATGTTGTCTGCGAATAATGAGTTTTACTTCCTCCTTTCCAAATTGGATGCCTTTTATTTCTTCTTCTTGTCTGATCGCTGTGGCTAGGACTTCCAGTGCTATGTTGAATAAGAGTGGTGAAAGTGGGCTTCCCTGTCTTGTTCCTGTTCTTAGGGGAAATGCTTTTAAGTTTTGCCCATTGAGTACGATGTTCACTGTAGGTTTGTCATATATGGCCTTTATCATGTTGAGATATGCTCCCTCTATTCTCACTTTGCTGAGAGTTTTTATCAAAATGGGTGTTGGATTTTGTCTAATGCTTTTTTTGCATCTATTGATATGATCATGTGATTTTTGTCTTTCAATTTGTTTATGTGATGTATCACGTTTATTGATTTTCGAATATTGTACCGGCCTTGCATCCCTGGAATAAATCCCACTTGGTAGTGGTGTATGATCTTTTTAATATATTGCTGGATGCGATTTGCTAATATTCTGTTGAGGATTTTAGCAACTATGTCCATCAGGGATATTGACCTATAATTCTCTTTCTTTGTAGTGTCTTTATCTGGTTTTGGAATTAGGGTAATGCTGGCCTCATAAAAAGAGCTTGGAAATGTTCCTTCCTCTTGGATTTCTTGGAATAGTTTGAGGAGTATAGGTGTTAGTTCTTCTTTGAAGATTTGGTAAAACTCCCATGTGAAGCCATCTGGACAAGGGCTTTTGTTTGCTGGGAGTTTTTTTATTACTGCTTCTCTTTCATCAGTTATTTTTGCCTATTCAAGTTTTCTGATTCTTCCTGATTCAGTTTTGGGAGATTGTATTTTTCTAGGAATTTGTCCATTTCATCCACATTGTCCAGCTTGTTGGCATATAGTTGTTCATTGGATCTCCTTACAATCCTTTATATTTCTGTGGTGTCAGTGGTTAGTTCTCCGCTTTTGTTTCTGATTTTATTTACTTGGGTCCTTTCTCTCTTTGTTTCTTGATGAGCCTGGCTAACAGTTCATCAATTTTCTTTCTCCTTTCCAAAACCAGCTCTTGGTTTCATTGATTTCTTGTATTGTTTTTTAGTCTCTATGATATTTATTTCTCCTCTAATCTTTATTATTTTGTTCCTTCTACTTACTCTAGTCCAGCGGTTCTCAACCTGTGGGTCGAGACCCCTTTGTCGGTCGAACGACCCTTTCACAGGGGTCGCCCAAGACCATCCTGCATATCAGATATTTACATTATGATTCATAACAGTAGCAACATTACAGTTATGAAGTAGCAACGAACATAATTTTATGGTTGGATCACAACATGAGGAACTGTATTTAAAGGGCCAGAAGGTTGAGAACCACTGCTCTAGGCTTTTCTTGTTGTTCTCTTTCTTATTCTTTACATTGTAGGGTTAAATAGTTTATTGCTGATATTTCTTGTTTTGTTTTGTTTTGTTTTTGAGGTAGGCCTGTAGTGCTATGAACTTCCCTCTCAGGACTGCTTTTGCTGTGCCCAGAGATTTTGGGTTGTTGTGTTCATTTTCATTTTCATTTTTTTCCAGGCAGTATTTGATTTCTTTCTTGATCTCATTGGTAACCCATGCATTATTTAATAACATGCTATTTAGTCTCCATGTGCTTGAATGTTTTTCGGTGTTTTTACTGTAGCTGATTTCTAATTTCATTCCACTGTGATCTGA
Organism: Myotis lucifugus; assembly: GCF_000147115.1. Lineage (NCBI taxonomy): Eukaryota > Metazoa > Chordata > Mammalia > Chiroptera > Vespertilionidae > Myotis > Myotis lucifugus. The sequence continues at coordinate 3,052,493 of NW_005871203.1, forward strand.
GAAGATGCTTGATGTGATTTCAATATTCTTGAGACTTGTTTTGTGTCCTAACATGTGGTCTATCTTTGTGAATGATCCACGTGCACTTGAGAAAAATGTATATTCTGCAGCTTTGTGGTGAAATATTCTATAAACGTCAATTAAATCCACTTGATCCAGTGTGTCCTTTTGAGTCATTGTGTCCTTATTAATTTTTTGTCTGGAAGATCTATCCAGTGAAGTCAGCCGGTGTTAAAGTCCCCTACAATGACTGTACTGTTGTCGAGCTCTCCCTTAAATTCCTCTAGAAGTCTTTTTTTATATATTCAGGTGCTCCTGTATTTGGTGCATATATGTTTACCAGGGTTATATCCTCTTGTTGGATCGATCCCTTCAGTATTATGTGGTGACCTTTGTTGTCTCTTCTGATGGACTTATTTTGAAGTCTATTTTGTCAGATATGAGTACTGCTACTCTAGCTTTTTTTCTTGTTTTTATCCCTTCCTTGTCATTCTGTTTGTTCTGAGGTGGGTCTCTTGCAGACAGCATATAGGTGGGTCATGTTTTTGTATCCATTCAGCTACTCTTTGCCTTTTGATTGGAGCATTTAAACCATTTACATTTAGGGTTATTATTGATAGGTACTTACTTGCTGCCATTTTAATTCTGTATGCCTAGGTTTCTCTCCCTGTTTCTTCTTCCCATTACAGCAGTCCCTTTAGCATTTCTTGTAATGCTGGCTTGATGGTGATATATTATTTTAACCTTTTTTGTTCGGGAAGCTCTTTACTTGATCGTCTATTTTGAATGATAGCCTTGCTGGATATAGTAACCTTGGTTTCAGATCCTGGCTTTCCATTACCTAAAGTATTTCATGCCATTCCCTCTGGCCTGTAGAGTTTCTGTTGAGAAATCAGGTGTCAGCCTTATGGGAGCTCCTTTTTAGGTAACAGTTTGCTTTTCTCTTGCTGCCTTTAAGATTCTCTCCTTGTCTCAAATTTTTGGCATTTTAAACATGTTGAGTCTGGGTGTGTGCCTGTTTTGGTTCTTCTTGCTTGGGGTTCTTTGTGCCTCCTGAACTTGTGTGACTTTTTCCTTTACCATGTTAGGGAAGTTTTCTGCCATTATTTCTTTTTTATGTTGTTTGTTTTGGTTTTTTTCAAGAAAAAAATGTTTAAGTATAATAATGTTATGTGCATTTATCAAGTCTAGTAGTTTTTTATTAATATTTCCAGAAAAACGATTTTAAATATAATAATATTAGTAGTTTTTTATTAATATTTCCAGAAAAAAGATTTTAAATATAATAATATTACCAAAACTGTACTAACGTAGTGTAATATTACAAAAGTTGTAGGAAATATTAAAAATCTGCAAATAACTGGATTACATCCATTATATTCAAAAATATATTTTCCTCTGGATCTATTTTGGTTCATCAGTTTATTTTGTTCATTATATTCCACAAATGAGTGAGATCATGTGATATTTATCTTTCTCCGATGGGCTTATTTCGCTTAGCATAATGCTCTCCAGGTCCTTCCATGCTGTTAAAAATGGTAAGAGTTCCTTCTTTGTTACAGCAGCGTAGTATTTCATTGTATAAACATACCATAGTTTTTTAATCCACTTATCTGCTGATGGGCACTTAGGCTGTTTCCAAATCTTAGCTATTGTAAACTGTGCTGCTATGAGCATAAGGGTGCATATATCCTTTCTGATTGTTGTTTCTGATTTCTTAGGATATATTTCTAGAAGTGGGATCACTGGGTCAAATGGCAGATCCATATTTAGTTTTTTGAGGAAACTCCATACTGTTTTCCACAGTGGCTACACCAGTCTGCATTCCCACCAGCAGTGCACGAGGGTTCCTTTTTCTTCACATGCTCACCAGCACTTGTCATTTGTTGATTTGTTCTTGGTAGCTATTCTGACAGATGTGAGATGGTACCTCGTTTTTGTTTTTGTTTGTTTGTTTGTTTGTTTTTTATGAACTCATGTATTTTATTTTATTATTTTTTTACTACTGATTTTTTTATTCATTAAGTTATTACATAAGTGTCCTTATGCCCATGTTACCCCCTATGCCCCCCACTCATGCCCTCACCCCCCCTGTTGTCTGTGTCCATTGGTTAGGCCTATATGCTTGCATATAAGTCCTTTGGTTGATCTCTTCCCCTTACCCTCACCCTCCTCTACCTTCCCTCTGAGGTTTGACCATCTGATCGATGCTTCTCTGTCTTTGGATCTGTTTTTGTTCATCAGTTTATGTTGTTCATTATATTCCACAAATGAGTGAGATCATGTGGTATTTTTCCTTCATTGACTGGCTTATTTCACGTAGCATAATGCTCTCCAGTTCCATCTATGCTGTTGCAAATGGTAAGAATTCCTTCTTTTTTACTGCAGCATAGTATTCCATTGTGTAGCTGTACCACAGTTTTTTAATCCACTCATCTACTGATGGGCACTTAGGCTGTTTCCAAATCTTAGCTATGGTGAATTGTGCTACTATGAACATAGGGGTGCATATATCCTTTCTAATTGGTGTTTCTAGTTTATTGGGATATATTCCTAGAAGTGGGATCACTGGGTATGGAGTTTCCTCATTGTTGTTTTGATTTGCATCTCCCAAATGATTAGTGACTGAGCATGTTTTCATATGTCTCTTGGACTTCTATAGTTCCTCTTTTGAAAATTGTCTATTGAGGTCCTTTGCCCACTTTTTGACTGGGTTTTTTCTCTTCCTTTTGTTAAGTAGTATGAATTCCCTGTAAATTTTGGAGATTAAACCCTTATCAGAGATATCATTGGCAAATATGTTGTCCCATTTAGTGGGCTTTCTTGTTGTTTTGTTGATGGTTTCTTTTGCTGTGCAGAAGCTTTTTATTTTGATGTAGTCCCATTTGTTTATTTTCTCCTTAGTTTCCATTGCCTTAGGAGATGTATCAATAAATATATTGCTACGACAGATGTCTGATATTTTGCTGTCTATGGATTCTTCTAAGACTTTTATGTTTACCCGTCTTACGTTTAAGTCCTTTATCCATTTTGAGTTTATTTTTGTGTGTGGTGTAAGTTGGTGGTCTACTTTCTTTTTTTTTTTTTTTTTGCATGTATCTATCCAATTTCCCCAGCACCATTTATTGAAGAGACTGTCTTGACTCCATTGTATGCTCTTGCCTCCTTTGTCAAATATTGAGCATAATGGCTTGTGTCGACTTCTGGGTTCTCTGTTCTGTTCCATTGGTCTATATGTCTGTTCTTGTGCCAGTACCAGGCAGTTTTGAGAACAGTGGCTTTGTATCTGGTATTGTGAACCCTCCAACTTTTTTTTCTTTCTCGGGATTACTGCGGCTATTCGGGGTCTTTTTTTATTCCATGTGAATTTTTGAGAGTTTATTCTAGGTCTGTGAAATATTCCGTTGGTATCTTAAAGGGAATTGCATTGAATCTATAGCTTGCTTTGGGTAGTATGGACATTTTAATGATGTTAATTCTACCAATCTAAGAACACTGTATATTCTTCCATCTGTTTATGTCTTCCTCTATCTCTTTTTTCAGCTTCCTGTAGTTTTCCGAGTACAGGTCTTTTACCTCCTTAGTTAAGTTTATTCCAAGTATCTTAATTTTTTTGTTGCAATGGTAAGTGGGATTGTTTTTTTAGTTTCTCTTTCTGTGAGTTCATTATTGGTGTATAAAAAAGCCATAGATTTCTGGGTGTTAATTTTGTATCCTGCTACATTGCCGAATTCATTTATCAAGTCTAGTATTTTTTTTTTATGGAGTCTTTGGGGTTATCTATGTACAATATCATGTCATAGAAAAATGACAGTTTTACTTATTCCTTTCCAATTTGGATGCCTTTTATTTCTTCCTCTTGTCTGATCTCTATGGCTGGCACTTCCATTACTATGTTGAACAGGAGTGGTGAAAGTGGACATCCCTGTCTTGTTCCTGTTCTTTGGGGAAATGGTTTTAGTTTTTACCCATTGAGTATGATGTTGGCTGTAGGTTTGTCATATATGGCCTTTATCATGTTGAGATAGGCTCCCTCTATTCCCACTTTGCTCACAGTTTTTATCAAAAATGGAGTTGGAGCCCTAGCCAGTTTTTCTCAGTGGATAGAGCGTTGGCCTGCGGATTGAAGGGTCCCAGGTTCAATTCCAGTCAAGGGCATGTACCTTGGCTGTGGGTACATCCCCAGTAGGGGGTGTACAGGAGGCAACTGATGAATGTTTCTCTCTCATAGATGTTTCTAACTCTCTATCCCTCTCCCTTCCTCTCTGTAAAAAATCAATAAAATATATATGTTTTTAAAAATAGAGTTGGATTTTGTTGAATGCTTTTTCTGCATCTATCAATATGATCATGTGATTTTTGCCTTTCAATTTGTTTATGATGTATCACATTTATTGATTTGCAAATATTGTACCAGCCTTGAATCCCTGGAATAAATTCCATATGATCATGGTAAATAATCTTTTTAATATATTGCTGGATGCACTTTGCTAATATTTTATTGAGGATTTTAGCATCTGTGTTCATCAGGGATATTGGCCTGTAATTTTCTTTGTGGTGTCTTTATCTGGTTTTGGAATTAAGGTAATGCTGGCCTCATAAAAAGAGCTTGGAAGTGTGCCTTCCTCTTGGATATTTTGGAATAGTTTGAGGAGGATAGGTGTTACTTCTTCTTTGAACATTGGTAAAACTCCCCTGTGAAGCTGTCCAGACCCAGGCTTTTGTTTGCTGGGAGTTTTTTTATTCCTGCTTCTATTTCATCAGTTTTATTGGCCTATTCAGGTGTTTTGATTCTTCCTGATTTAGTTTTGGGAGTTTGTGTTTTTCTAGGAATTTGTCCATTTCATCCACATTGTTCAGCTTGTTGGCATATAGTTGTTCATAGTATTTTCTTACAATCCTTTGTATTTCTGCGGTGTCAGTGGTTTCTCTTCCACTTTCATTTCTGATTTTATTTATTTGGGTCCTCTTTCTTTGTTTCTTGATGAGTCTGGCTAATGGTTTATCAATTTTGTTTATCCTTTCAGAGAACCAACTCTTGGTTTCATTGATTCTTTCTTTCTTTTTTTTTTTTTTTTTTAGTCTCTATGTTATTTATTTCTGCTCTAATCTTTGTTATTTCCTTCCTTCTACTTACTCTGTGCTTTTCTTTTTGTCCTCTTTTTAGTTCTTTAAGTTCTAGGTTTAAAAACTTTATTGCTGATTTTTTTGTTTTTTGAGGTCTGTCTGTAGTGCTATGAACTTTGCTCTCCAGACTGCTATTGCTGTGTCCCAGAGATTTTGAGTTGTTGTGTGTTCATTTTCATTTGTTTCCGGGAAGTTTTTTTTTTTTCTGTTTAAAGTATAACAAGTAGTACATGTGTCTCTTTTTTTCCAATTGACCTTCCCCCAGCCTCCCCTACCCCCGGCACATGCCCTCACCCCACCCCAGTGTCTTGTGTCCATTGGTTATGCTTATATGCATGCATACAAGTCCTTTGGTTGATCTCTTACCTCCCCCCACCCCTCAACCCTCCCTAGCTTTCCCGCTGTAGTTTGACAGTCTGTTTGATGCTTCTCTGCCTCTGTATCTATTTTTGTTCATCAGTTTATAATGTTTTTATTATCCATAAATGAGTGAGTTCATGTGGTATTTTTCTTTCACTGACTGGCTTATTTCACTTAGAATAATGCTCTCCAGGTCCATCCATGCTGTTGCAAATGGTAAGAATTCCTTCTTTTTTATAGCAGCTTGGTATTCCATTGTGTAGATGCACCACAGTTTTCTAATCCATTCATCTGCTGATGGGCATTTAGGCTGTGTCCAAATCTTAGCTATTGTAAATTGTGCTGCTATGAACATAGGAGTGCATATATCCTTTCTAATTGGTGTTTCTGTTTTCTTGGGATATATTCCTAGAAGTGGTATTACTGGGTCAAATGGCAGTTCCACTTTTAATTTTTTGAGGAAATGCCATACTGTTTTCCACAGTGGCTGCACCAGTCTGCATTCCCACCAGCAGTGAAGGAGTGTTCCCTTTTCTCTGCATCCTCTCCAGCACTTGTCATTTGTTGATTTGTTGATGATAGCCATTCTGACAGGTGTGAGGTGGTACCTCATTGTTGTTTTGATTTGCATCTCTCAGATGATTAGTGACTTGGAGCATGTTTTCATACATCTCTTGGCTTTCTGAATGTCCTCTTTCAAGAAGTGCCTATTGAGGTCCTTTGCCCATTTTTTGTTTGGGTTGTTTCTCTTCCTTTTGTTAAGTTGTCTAAGTTCCCTGTAAATATTGGAGGTTAAACCCTTATTGGAGATAACATTGGCAAATATGTTGTCCCATGCAGTGGGCTTTCTTGTTGTTTTGTTGATGGTTTCTTTTGCTGTGCAGAAGCTTTTTATTTTGATGTAGTCCCATTTGTTTATTTTTAGTTTCCATTGCCCTAGGTCTGTGGTCGGCAAACTGTGGCTCTCGAGCCACATGCGGCTTTTTGGCCCCTTGAGTGTGGCTCTTCCTAAGCCTTAGGAGTACCCTAATTAAGTTAATAACAAAATACCTACCTATATAGTTTAAGTTTAAAAAATTTGGCTCTCAAAAAAATTTCAATCATTGTACTGTTGATATTTGGCTCTGTTGACTAATGAGTTTGCCGACCACTGCCCTAGGTGCTATATCGGTAAATATATTGCTATGACAGATGTCTGCTATTTTGCTGCCTAAGGCTGCTTCTAAGATTTTTATGGTTTCCCTTCTTATGTTTAAGTCCTTTATCCATTTTGAGTTTATTTTTGTGTATGTAAGTTGGTGGTCTAGTTTCATTTTTTTGCATGTATCTGTCCAATTTTCCCAACAGCATTTATTGAAGAGACTGTCTTGACTCCATTGTATGCTCTTGCCTCCTTTGTCAAATAGTAAGTGAGCATAATGGCTTGTGTCGATTTCTGGGTTCTCTGTTCTGTTCCACTGGGCTATATGTCTGTTCTTATCCCAGTACCAGACAGTTTTGAGAACAGTGGCTTTGTAATATAGCTTGGTATCTGATATTGTGACCCCTCCAACATTGTTCTTCTTTCTCAAGATTGCTGCAGCTATTCCGGGTCATTTTTTATTCCAGATGAATTTTTGGAGAATTTGTTTTAGGTATTTGAAATATGCTATTGGTATTTTAATTGGGAGTGCGTTGAATTTATAGATTGCTTTGGGTAGTATGGACATTTTAATGATGTTGATTCTACCAATCCATGAACATGGTATATTCTTCCATCTGTTCATGTCTTCCTCTATCTCTTTTTTCAGCGTTGTGAAATTTTCTGAGTACAGGTCCTTTATCTCCTTGGTTAAGTTTATTTCTAAGTATCTTAATTTTTTTGTTGCAATGGTAAATGGGATTGCTTTTTAAATTTCTCTTTCTGTGAGTTCATTATTGGTGTATAGAAAAGCCATAGACTTCTGGGTGTTCATTTTGTATCCTGCTACATTGCCGAATTCATTTATTAAGTTTAGTAGTTTTTTGATGGAGTCTTTGGGGTTTTCTATGTACAATATCATGTCTTCTGCGAATAAGGACAGTTTTACTTCTTCTTTTCCAATTTAGATGCCTTTTATTTCTTCTTCTTGTCTGATCGCAATGGCTAGTACTTCCAGTACTATGTCGAACAGGAGTGGTGAGAGTGGGCATCCCTGTCTTGTTCCTGTTCTTAGTGGAATTGGTTTTAGTTTTTGCCCATTGAGAATGATGTTGGCTGTGGGTTTATCATATATTGCTTTTATTATGTTGAGGTATGATCCTTCTATTCCCACCTTGCTGAGGGTTTTTATCAAGATAGGGTGTTGGATTTTGTCAAATGCTTTTTCTGCATCAATGGATATGATTATATTGTTTTTATCTCTCAGTTTGTTTGTATGGTGTATCTCCAGGAAGTTTTTGATTTCTTTCTTGATCTCGTTGGTAACCCATGCATTGTTTAATAACATGCTATGTTGCCTCCAGGCATTTGAATGTTTTGATTTTTTTTTTTACTGTAGTCGATTTCTAATTTCATTCCACTGTGATCTGAGAAGATGCTTGATATGATTTTAATCCTCTTGAACTTATAGAGACTTGTTTTGTGTCCTAACATGTGGTCTATCTTTGTGAATGATCCACGTGCACTTGAAAAGAATGTATATTCTGATGTGTTGTGGTGAAATGTTCTATAAATGTCAATTAAATCCATCTGATCCAGGGTATCCTTTAGAGTCTCTGTTTTGTTGTTAAGTTTTTGTCTGGAAGATCTATCCAGTGAAGTCAGTGGGGTGTTAAAGTCCCCTACTATTACTGTATTGTTGTTGATCTCTCTGTTAAAGTCCTGTTGAATTTTTTTTTATATATTTAGGTGTTCCTATGTTGGGTACATATATGTTTAGCAAAGTTATATCCTCTTGTTTGATCGATCCCTTTAGTACTATGTAGTGACCTTTGTTGTCTCCTATGATGGCCTTCATTTTTAGTCTATTTTGTCAGATATGAGTATTGCTACTGTAGCTTTTTTTTCTTTCCCATTTGCATGGAAAAATTTTTTCCATCCCGTCACTCTCATCCTGTGTGTGTCTTTGTTTTGATGTGGGTCTCTTGTAGACAGCATATAGTTAGGTCATGTTTTTTTTTATCCTTTCTGCTACCCTACACCTTTTGATTGGAGCATTTAATCCATTTACATTTAGGGTTATTATTAATAGGTACTTATTTATTGCCATTATATTTCTGTATAGCTAGGTTTCTCTCTCTGTTTCTTCTTCTCATTACAGCAATCCCTTTAGCATTTCTTTTAATGCTGGCTTGGTGGTGATGTACTCCTTTCGCCTTTTTTTTTGTTCAGGAAGCTCTTTATTTGACCGTCTATTTTGAATGATAGCCTTGTTGGATATAGTAAGCTTGGTTTCAGATCCTTACTTTCCATTACCTTGAGTACTTCATGCCATTCCCTTCTCGCCTGTAGAGTTTCTGATGAGAAATCAGGTGTCGGCCTTATGGGAGCTCCTTTGTGGGTAATAGTTTTCTTTTCTCTTGCTTCCTTTAAGATTCTCTCTTTGTTTTTAATTTTTGCCATTTTAATTATGATGTGACTGGGTGTGGGCCTGTTTGGGTTCTTCTTATTTGGGGTTCTCTGTTTCTCCTGAACTTGTGTGACTTTTTCCTTTAACATGTTAGGGAAGTTTTCTGCCACTATTTCTTCAAACAGCTTCTTAATGCCTTTCTCCCTTTCTGCCTCTTCTGGCACACCTGCTATTCGAATATTGTTATGTTTCATGTTGTCCCACAGCTCCCTTAAGCTGCCCTCTGTTTTTTTTTGTTTTGTTTTGTTTTTTGTTTGTTTTTTAAAAAATATATTTTATTGACTTTTTACAGAGAGGAAGGGAGAGGTGTAGAGAGTTAGAAACATCGATGAGAGAGAAACATCAATCAGCTGCCTCCTGCACACCTTCTACTGGGGATGTGCCCACAACCAAGGTACATGCCCTTGACTGGAATTGAACCTGGGACCCTTGAGTCTGCAGGCTGACGCTCTATCCACTGAGCCAAACCGGTTAGGGCTGCCCTCTGTTTTTTAATTGTTTTTTCTTTTTCGTTCTCTGATTGAGTGATATTTTCAACTCTGTCTTATAATTCACTGATTCAGTTTTCAGCTTCCCCTAATCTGCTGTGTATTCCTTTCAATGTGTTCTTTATTTGTGTTATGTCATTCTTTATCTCAGACTGTTCTTTTCTCATAGTTACTATATCTTTTTTCCATGCTGTTGAGCATCTTTACCATCATTACTCTGAACTCTGTTTCAGCTAAATTTCTTATCTCTGCTTCATTTCTCTCTTGTTCTGGAGAATTCTCTTGTTCTTTCATTTGGGGGTTGTTTCTTTGTCTCCTCATTTTGGCTGCCTGTTTAGGTTTGTGACTGTGTCTTAGGTAGATCCTCTATACCAGTGGTCGGCAAACTCATTAGTCAACAGAGCCAAATATCACCAGTACAACGATTGAAATTTCTTTTGAGAGCCACATTTTTTAAACTTAAACTATATAGGTAGGTACATGGTTATTAACTTAATTAGGGTACTCCTAAGGCTTAGGAAGAGCCACACTCAAGGGGCCAAAGAGCCGCATGTGGCTCGAGAGCCGCAGTTTGCCGACCACGGCTATACCACTCAATCTCTAGTGGAGGATAGTGTCAAACGCTGTTTCTGACTAATTAGATGAGACAAAGGCTCACAGCTTCCAGAGACTGTCTCTGTCTACAGACTGATAGGATTCTGACTTGAATTGCCCCAGTGCAGTCATCCTCAGGTGTGATAAGAGGTTTTTTTTAACAGGGTGAAGTGTTGCTTCTGCCTGGAAGCTAATTTTTATTTTTTATCTCTTAAGTGGCCTCATGGCAAGGTGTTTTCCAATAGGGTGGGTCAACTGACTTCCCCCCAGGCAAGGCAAATGTCTATGTGGGAAAGATGTCCTCTGCTGCCTGAGTGAATAACTCAGCACCAGAAACTGAGGTGTCTGCCTTCTGAACTCTAACCCCTGAGTCCCCAGTCCTGGCTTCTGCTCACACAGTTCCAGTTCACTCCTCCCTCCCTCTGTTGTAGCACAAGGTAGTTGGTTCCACAGGGAATTTTGTGCATTGGCCCTTTAACAGGGTGCCCAAATTTCTAGCCGTCTCTCACTGGCAGACAGCTACTCTGGTGCTTTTCATAGCAGATGTTATGTGGGTACCCTCCTCAGTTCTGGTGCTTTCTGCTGGGGAGCCCAGCTTGGGGATTATATCCCACAGCTCTCAGTGGCAACCCCCACAGCTGAGATATCTCTCTGGAACTTCAGTTGCTATCTGTGGGAGCCCGGCCAGCCCTTTCTCGCTCCGCCCCTCCTACCAGTCTCTATGAGATCTCCACTTTCTGTCCTTGGGTATCAGGGTTTCTCCTGCGAGTCTTCCACTTATTTTTCAGGAAGCTTTTCTGTATTTTAGTTGTAATTCTAGTTTGTTCCTGGGAGCATGTCTGTGCAGCATCCACTTACTCTGCCGCCATTTTTAATTTCTCCAGTCTCCTCTGTTTATTAAAGTATTCCTTTTCATTTGGATTTCTTTCAATAGCAAACTCTCTAATGGATTTTTAATAGTGTATTTATTTGTTATATTGACTGGACAGTGCATGTCATAGTTAAAAAATAATTCAAAAGATACAAAAGGTTCACAGTGAAAAGTGACCATCTTTCTCACCTCTCTCCCTCCTGAAAGGCAAACGCTGGCCAGGTGTCGTCTGCATTCCTCACAGCTGTGCTTTGTATATATAAACGTGTGTGTGTGTGTGTGTGTGTGTGTGTGTGTTTCCCTCACATGAACTGCAGCACATTTTGTGTACAGTGCTGTGCACCCTGCTCTCTTCACTGGGCAATCTACCACGAAGCCTTTCCCGTTCAGTATCTGAGGAGCTGCCCAGACACCCCATCATTACTTCAGCCCCCAGTGATGGGCATGCCTTCTCTGCTGGGATTGTTTAAAGCAAGGCTGGGGAACGTCTGGCCTGAGGGCCATATGAGGCCTGTGAAATCATTCAGTCTGGCCCTGCCAAGGCATTAGGGGTGAGTTAATTAAATGTTTGACCAAATACAGCAGCTAATTTTTAAGTTGATAATTTTGTTTGGCCCTTGAATGATGATATAAATATCCAAATGGCCCTTGGCAGAAAAAAAAGGTTCCCCACCCTGGTTTAAAGCATGAGACTAGCAGGGTGAGGAGCTGGGTGCGGCTGGGCTGGTGCTGAGTGCAGGGCTGAGGCCCTCAGGGGAGAACCCCCACAGGAGGAGAGTCTAAAGAAAAGATACTGCCAGGAGATGCGAGTAGTGTCCTTCGTGTTGCTGGGGATACAGATCACAGGGCACTTGTGTTGGAAATACAGTGGGGGCTGGTGCTCATGTTACATCACCATGGCAACCCAGTCCCCAACCTGGTCAACTGCCTCTGAAAATCTTCCCCCTTCATGCCCTTCCACGAGTTGACCCAGCGGGGCCCAGGAGGGAGGCCTCAGAAGAGAATGTTTCTCTCCAAGCTCTGTCCTCACGATCCAGCAGGCATGTGGTCAGTGTCACGCATCTCCCAGTACAGGGCTCCCAGGTGGCTTCCGGCCCCCGCGGGGCAGGTGGGCTCACAGCACCTTCCCTTTGCCTTCAGAGCTTTCAGCTCCCAACGTGGATGTGAGCAAAGCTGAGTAAAAGTCAAAAACAAACCATATAATGTTGACAAAAACGAGTATTCTACAACCCCTGGGGAGAAAAAGAACCAAGCTGTGGGGTTTTGTGTCATTTTTCACAGAGCATGTGGAATATTGCTCGGTTTGCTCTGAAAACCAGATTTGGGCCCTAAGAAGACGCAGCCTCTGCTTAATTTTTCTTAGTTAGAAAACGAATCGCGTTGGCAACGTACAACCTCTTAAAATAATAATTCTGCGAAATATTCTAACATATTAGTGACTCAGTCTGAAAATTAGGAAACTTTTCAAAGCCAAGTTTCACAGCCAGCATCTCAATTTAGTGAGAGTACAGAATGGTAAAAACAAAAATAAAATAAAACAGGTCCTTGGGCATACAGAACATCAACTGAGCAGCTGCTGGGCACGTGAGCCTTGAAGGAGGCTCAGCAAAAACAAAGCGCCCAAAACAAACAGAAAACAAAACAAATAAAGCTCATTCTGTTATAAATAACAAAACTGAAAACAAAGCACCCCGCCGGCAGTTTCTGCAGTGGGACACTCCCATCGTCCACGGACCCTGCGAGGACGCACGGGCCCGCCTTCCCCACCGATGTGGAGAGAACACCTGCAAACGGATGACTCAGCAAATGGAAAGTAAATCTCATTCTCATCCTCGGAGCGAAACCCATCGCTGAGTCTATTAGCAGGATCTCCGAATGCTCCGCGGGGACCGCAGTCCCTGTCAGATGTGCCCTTCCATTCAATGGGAATATTATGCGGCCGGTGGTCCCAGCAAGTCTCCACCACAGTGATGAAGCTGAAGGATTCGAGCAGCCGGGAGGCAGCAACGGGACCTCCACAGTCAGCGCCAGCGGCAAAGTGCTGGGGGCCGGGGTCTGACCTGGGAGGGGGCCCAGGAGAGGAGCCTTGCGGCAGAGAAGCAGGTCCTGCCTGGGTCCTACCTGACAAAGAGACCGTCCTCCAGGGGCCCTGCAGCCATTTCTACTCATAACCGAATAGCATTTCGTTTCCAGGGACCCGGAGTCGCATCTGAAAGGGAACTCCAGGGGCTTCGGTGGGCGGCTTCTGGGGCCTGAGCAGGCCCAGCGCTCTCAGTGAGCCACCGGGACGTTTGCTCTAGACTCTGACTCGCATTGAAATCGAGGGTGTGGGCTGTGGGTGGGTTTGCAAGGGTCGAACGAAACCCCAAGGGGTGGGTGAGGCGCCCTGCGGTTTCAAGTCCATGGGCTCCGGATCCCGACAGAGCAGGAGGGGTCTGGAAGCAAAGTCCTGATGGTCCCCCCTCCCTGGACTCAGGTACTGACTCGAAGCCTTGGAGCTGCCAGAGGCATCGCCATAGACCGGAGGCGCCGGAAGCGCTGCAGAGGGGCCCAGAGAGCATGGAGCCAGCTCTCCACCTGGCTGCCCCGCTGCTCCTGCTCCCAGAAGCCATGCTTTCTGGCAGAACTGGGGCCTTTCAGCAAGTGGGGCTGCAGGAGCGACACCCGGCATCAGAAAGCCACCTGCACGACAGCAAAGCTCAGCGTGGAGAGTGCCCACCTGGAGAGCCCGGAAGCCACGGGGTGGGGGGGTGTGTGTTGAGCGATTGGGGTGGTATTGCAGGTCCGCCTCTCCTTCTCCCTGTTTCTGGTACACTCACGAGCTCTCCCTGCCTGCGAATCGGGACTTCTGGCTTATCTGGAGCAAAGTGTCGATGTGTCTAGTTCTGGATGGGGCTCTGGGACCTCATGGAGAACTGCAGTGGGCCAGGCAGTGGCCCTCTGGGCCTGCACAGCCCTGTCTCTCTGTGAGGACCCCTGGATTTGCCACTGAGAGACGCAGATCAGGCGGTGTGGGCGCCAGCTGGAGACCTCCCTGCCACCCCCGGCCCTGCCCGATGGCTGGGGAGGTCGTGGCCTCTTAGGACCCCGAGGGGTCAGAGGAGCTCCCCCAAGACCCCTGCTCATCCCTACCTCCCCCGCCCCGGGGAATCACTCTTTTCAGTATGGGGGCTGCGGCTCAGATCCACGCAGGCCCAGAGAATTCTAGATCAAAGTCTTGAAGGACAAAAGCTAGTGCCGGAAGAGCTATTGGCCAACATGGCATCTCCTGGGCCATGGGCTGTCCTCGGGTCCTGCCCTGAGCTTCTGGGAGTGGCCTGGGCTGCCTGAGACCACTACCTGTGAGCCCGTTGAAAGCTATCGGGGCCAGCAGCCTGGGCCAGGGGGTGCCTTCACCTTTCCCTAAGGCTCTGCGGTGCCCGGATGAATGGTTAACTCAAAATATGCACAGAAATGTCCTGGGAAGCTACTGGGGCCAGAGGCAGCCCATCCCCAGACCCACCCTCACCATCGCTTCCCCACAGCCTTCCCTCCGAGCGTCTTTCTTCGCCTCTGCCAGCATCACCTCTCCAGGACCTGCTGCCGCAGCAGCAGCCAAAATAAAAATGCATAGACTCTGCAGTGGAAAACAAACGACAACTTTATTGCTTCGCCGCAGCCTCCCCGGGACATGAATCATGAGTTTCCATGCTGTCACCAGGGCCAGGAGCGGAAACCGGCTCTGCTTCCTTCAGAGGCCCTGTCGTCCGAGGCGCGGGGGCTGCAGTGGCCAGTGCAGGGCTGTCGGGAACTGGGGAGGCGGGTCTACCCGTCCTGGGTGCCTGGCTCTCTGGTCATCTTGCTACGCCCGCGCCCGCGGGGTCCCTGGGTGCAGAGTAGAGGATTCATGCTGCCCCCTCCCCCAACCCCACATCTCGCAGAGGAGGAATTTGATGCTCAGAGTGAAGATGGATGCACACAGGCAGGCCCCCCTGACTGGCGTATACCCCGCTGGACCTGGTGCCTGGGTGGGAGGCTGAAATCGAGGGCTTTGTGGCACTCCCAGGAACGCCTGATGAGGCTGGGCATGCGGAAGCGGCATGGGGGGGGGCTGTTACCCTGACATTTCTGGTGAGGACTTGTGCAGAAGCCAGGGAAACCCCAAGGGCCTTGGGTGTCTTGCTTGGTGGAGTTGTGATGTCTAAAACACCTGTTTCAGAACCTGCGTCTTTCCTACCTGCCCCTTCCTTTCATCAGCCCCATGAACTTGGGTGCTCCCACCTTCCAGGACCACAGGCATTGCAATGGCCCCTTCGCAGCTCTTGTTGTTCTAGCCTGGTCTCCGTCTCACCTGTTCTTCGCTGCACTTCTGAAAGAATCATCCGAGGGTATCTGCATTCTGTTACCCTCCCCACCATCTGCAGCACCAACAGCCCCCAACATACACCGCCGTTTGGGGGGCCCTCTGTGGTCTACACAGCGGTGTTTAAACTCCTTGGCAACTTCAAGGTCTCATGCGTCCATCCATTCAGGGTCTGTGATGTGCCCCGCATACAGCGAGGAACAAAAATAGCCCCTGTCCTGCCATCCAGTCTGGGAGCAGAGACCTTGAAGAACCACACACACACACACACACACACACACACACACACACACATGCATGGCACACATGCAAAGTTACGGCTGGGATCAGAGGTCAGAGAGGTCAGGGCGGCTCTGGGAGCAGGTGAGGACTGGGATGAGGGAAGGATAGTGAGGCCTAGTCAAGGGGGAAGCAAAGTGGAACATATTGGTCTTTATCCGAAGAGCAACGGGGAGCTGCTGCAGGCTTCCTGGGGGCGGGGAGATTTACTGACAAGAATGTCTGTAGCTGCTGTGTATAGAATAGACTAGAGAGGACAAGACTCTGTGGGCACAGTGGTGCAGTGCAGAGGCCCAGGGAGAGCTGGGGGACGTGTGCCCTGGGTTGGGCAGGGGACTGGAGAGGGCTATCTTTATAGGTGGAGGGTGAGGGACAGAACTTGCAGTGGGCTATCACCCACTGAGGCAGGACTTCCGGGAAGGAGACCAGATTCGGGGAGGTCCTCAGTCTGGTTGGGGGCAGGTGAGTTCAGAGGGCCTTGAGGGCATCTAGTTGCACCCCCCACTTTAGCCAATGCTCCTTTTCAGCCCAGAGCTACTGCCTTCACATCGAGAGAGATTTACTTCGCCCGGGATATTTCTGCACCCGGGAATGACCTTTCTCCCACCTCCGCTCCAGAGACCCCGACCATCCTTCACGCCAGCTCTTCCTACAGGACATCCTGCCGCGCACCAGCTCCCAGCACCCCTCACGGAGGCGTGAAGTGAGGCGCAGAGACACCAGCGCCCATGTCCCAGGGCCAAGCAGCAAGAAGCCCCTCCCCGCACCGAAGGGCTCCCCACTCTGCTGCTCTCGCCCTA
Organism: Myotis lucifugus; assembly: GCF_000147115.1. Taxonomy (NCBI): domain Eukaryota; kingdom Metazoa; phylum Chordata; class Mammalia; order Chiroptera; family Vespertilionidae; genus Myotis; species Myotis lucifugus. The sequence goes on from NW_005871203.1 coordinate 3,068,944, forward strand.
CACCTGGGTGCTCAGTTCTGGAGGACAGGACCCACCCTTACAGGCTTAGCAGCCCCCACAGCCCACGCCCGGGGTCTTGCCAGAAACGTCACTCAGCCCGAGTGTTAAGGACAGCCTCCCCCAGGAGCCTGGCGGTCCAGAGCCACATAACATCTCAGTGTATGCATTCCAAACAGGCCGCGGGAGGTGCGCGCTAAAACACCATTCCATCTCGCGCTCCGCGCCGAGGCCGAGCAAATGGATCTGTGCAGAAATGCTCTTTAAAATGCATTATGTGCCTGCGTTTAAAGAGACGCCCGCTGCTCGGTGAATTTCAAAAAGGAGCAAGCGGGTGATGAACGACCTCGGCTTGTTAGCAGGCTGAGGAACAAGGGGCTGTGTCTGTCTGCCGGTAAATAAAGTGTGGACATCTATCCCCTGCAGGGCCGTGCGGGGAGGGGCCTGAACCTGTTGGACGGGACAGCGCAGTTCCCACGGTCCCGGTGTCGACCGTCAGGTGCTTACTTGGGTGGCATGTGGAAGGAGCCACGGGGCCAGGATCCCATCCCACCCCCGGGCCGGCCTCGGGGTGGTGGCTCTTACGCAGAGAGGACGCTTCTGGGCGGCCACCTCCAGGCATGGGCACGCAGGTGTGCTTGGCTTCGGTTTTGTGTTTTTAGCTAACCCAGCAGGTCCTGGTTGGGACTTTGGTGCCCTGGGCGGCACTCTGGGACAGGCGTGAGGCCGTTCCCCCCAGCCTGCCTGAGGGGGAAGGAAGGGATGTGATGGAGGCGGCTCTGACGGATTTCCCTTCCCTGTATTACAGGTCCTTGCCGGCGCCTTTGGGCTGGGCTCCCAGTGTCGTCGCGGGGACGTGCACAGACGCAGATACAAGATAAAGGATGGGCCTGTCCAGCCAAGGTGAGCGCGAGTGTCATCACCCTGGAGCGAGTGGCACGGGCAATCATTCACACAGACGATTTCTTCCGAGATGGACAGCTTCTCGCCCAGCCTCGGGGAGCTGGGAGTGTGACCTTGGGCAAGTTATTTGCTTCTGGGGTCCCTGACGCCCCCGGTGAGATGAGCAGCACCTGCCAGCCAGCCGCCGTGCATCCGCGAGCCCTCGCCACACCTGCCCAGGAAACATCACAGCCTGCCAAGCAGGGCCGGGCAGGGCGGCCGGCCATGGCGCCATCCCGGGGGGCTGAGCTTGGGCTTTCCCCAGCGGTTTGTCTGAACTCAGCTGCGGGCACGTTTTCCCAGCAGGCCTCCCGCTAAGGAGACAACAGGGCTGGCGTCCGGCGTCACCACCGAGGGGGCTGTACTGAGTGGGTGGCACTCCCCGCTGCCCGTTTCCTCGCCTGTCGAACAAGGATGGCGATCATGCAGAGTGCTTGGTTCTTACTGTTGCTGCTACTGTGTCCATGAGGACATTTCAGTAATAAAGTCCGAGGTGGCGTGGCCTGTACCCCTTGCTGGTCTTGGTCTTCCTTGCAGCCCCAGGTCCCAGCTCAGAGCGGAGCTCCAGGTCCTCGCTCTTGCTGGCTGACCTCCTGGGGGGCACCTCCAGCGCTTCTCGTTTCTGGAGGAAAACAGCTTCCACAGCCCCCGCCGCCCACAGAGCCCACCTGCGCACCTGCCGCCGGGGACGCCTCCGTGCGGAAGGGCTGACCCGAGGCTGCGGGCCCCAGGAAGCCCTGCCTCTGGCATCTCTGGGCCACTGAGTAGGAACCCCCTCCCTGAAATCACAGCTCTGCTCACCCTCTGGGGCAGGGCTGCTCTGTGTGGGGGTGGGGCCGTGAGTGATGATTTCAAACACCCAAACGTTGCTGTTTGAACAGGTTCGCAATATGAAAAACCATCGTGATACCTTACGTTCTTTTGGCCACAGCAAGTTTTCAAAACCTAGTGTGTGTTTTGCTCTTTATAGCCTTGCAATTTGAACACTAACTTTTCATCGGAAGTACTTGACCTGTATTTTAATTTCATAAAATTTAGAGTGGAAAACACAGATCCATTCGCCCGAGTTGTTCCAAACAAACTTTCAAGTTTTCCAATAACTGAGTCAAGTGTTCGTCTTTGAAATTTCATTTTAATTCGGTGAAATGAAACATCTGTCTCTCAGTTGCCTGAGCTACATTTCAAGTGCTCAGAAGCCACGCTGGCCGGTGGCTGCGCCCTGGGTGGTGCTGATGGAGGACATCTCCATTGCCGCAGGACGTGCTGCTTGCCGGTGGCTCCAGCACAGAGCGCTGGGGGGCCCGAAACCCCCAGTGTTAAGTCAGAAACATCCACATCAGCATGTTGGTTAGAACCAGGTGAAGAAACGGCCGGAGGAGCAGAGTAGGGACCAAGGGCGGGCACAGGACCCTCATTCCCGTGAGCATTAAGGACTCTTAGGCGCTCTGACGCATGTGTAAATAATGCACATGCATTGCTTTGGTGGAAAGAAGTTAGAGCGAGACCAGCTTCCTTAGTTCACATAATCAGAGTAAGCGGGTCCGAGATGCGGTAACATGGGGGGTGGCATCAGAGCTCAGGTATGCAGCAGTCCAGAACACGGCCAATCTAATGTCCTGAGGCACGGAGTGTCCATCTCAGTAGATCACAACCCAGAAACGACAGCAGCATCTGTACGCAGGTGACCTCACGCGTGGGTACGGGCCCGGAGGAGGCACAGGAGGCTCCGAACCAGACAGTTGTGGGAGGCAGGTGGTATCCAGCAGCCGGATCGAGACACGTCCTCTAATATCCATTTCAGCCAGGATTTTATTTTTTTTAATAATAAGCATGGATTTCTATTGTAATCAGAAGAGCTTATGCTATAAAAATATGTAAAAATCAACTTAGAGGCAGTACATGTAACTGTATGTTTATTTGACTCACGCATGGCTCAGGAAACAGGAGGGACCCGGGCGAGTCAGGGAGTCAGCTTGGGAGTCAGTGAGGCCAGGAGAGGGGACACGCAGGAGCTGGTCCGTCTCAGGAGCAGATAAAACACAGCACACCGGTGACTGGGATTTCAGACAAACGATGGGCAGTGCTTCAGTACCGGTCTGTCCTGTGGAGTATTTGCACCTGGCTGGGTGCACTCAAGTCAAAGGCGGAGCTTGGGGGCATTACCCATGCCCAGCGCCTAGACGTGCCGGCCCAGAGGCGGCCTCAGTGCCGGGCGCACAGCGGTGGACGCCCCCTGCGTAGCCGGGCCCTCGGGGCACCAGGTGCTGCTCCTTTCCTGGGAGGTGGTTGCTGTCCAGTGCCCTTCCTTGGTAAGGTGAAGCGTGGCCGTCTCCCCTCTAATTATTCCTACTGGTCTAGGCAATCCCCAGACTGGGGATCGGTCCTTCACCGAGCAGTAAAACAACCTATCAGTGTGTTAACCGACTGGAAAGAAGTGTCCCTACGCGCCTGCAAATGGTTTCTATTTATCCGCCTCCCTGTTTACACGCAGGGCGGTTCTGACCCAGGATGTCTGTGGGCCTCCATAGCTTTGTAAAACAAGGCAGTGCAGAGTATTTAATATTGATCCCAAGCAAGACACTAAAGAGACGCGCTCTCGCTCCAGCCAGCAGACATAAAAAGGCTATGGTTTTAAAGGCGGGTTCGGCGGAGGACCGTGGTCCCTGTCGGAGGCTGTCATCCGGCCTGCCTCCCGGAGTGCCAGGGAAGGTGTGGGGAAGAGCGGAACCAGGAGCAGGAGCGCCAGGTAGACGACAGAGAACCCGTCGTACCTGAGTAACACAGCTGACCAGAAAAGCAGCAGCTGGGGCGAGGTAGCAGGTGGCCCAGGTCAAGATGAAGGCAGGCCGGGAAACGAGTGGGGACCGGACGTGCTGAAATTTCACTTCTTAGAGCAGTGGTTCTCAACCTTGGCTGCCCATTAGAATCACCTGGGAATCTTTTTAAAATCCTGATTTCTGGGCCTCACCCTCCGGAAATTCTGTTTCTTTGTTATGGGGTGGGGCCACAACATTAGTAACAAAGAAACAGAATTTCCGGAGGATGAGGCCCAGAAATCAGGATTTTAAAAAGATTCCCAGGTGATTCTAATGTGCAGCCAAGGTTGAGAACCACTGTCCGAGGGTCTTGAAAAATCAACCCATCAGGATTAGACGTTTGTTCTTTCCAAGTGGTTTTTGAATTTTCAGGGCTTTTTTTTTTTTAAGGAAATAAATAATTCTATAGATTCTTCTCCCAATCAGTGGCCTGCCTGTGAAATTAACCATTTCCCCGGCTCTCCCTCTGATTGGGATCGCGTCCCTCCTCAGTCACTCTGAAGTGCTATTGTGCAGGCTCTTACATGCTCAGCCACACACAATGTAACTTCAAAATGTGAAGGGAAAAAAATTAGCATTTCCAGTGAACTGGAAAGAATGCATCTGATTTCAAAATGTGTGCTTAAGGGAGAAAAGCGCACCTAAATTGATTCTACCAACGAGAGGACGTTGGTAGATCTGAAACACATTTTTGCAAAGGGACAACTTCATTTATGATTTTTTAGAGAGGAAGGGAATGTGGAGACGCAGGCACAGGGAGAGAAAAGGGCCTCTTGAGGATTTCGTATAGCTTGGATTAATCAAGGCGCCTGCTTTTAAGCGGCATGCCCCCATAGAGGAGTGAATTAATGAGCAATTTATGCAATGAATATATTTTTTTCTTTAATTATCTAGGTATTTCAGACGAACGTGCTTCTTCTGACTTGAATTCTCCAGATACTTCTCTGAAATCCTAGCTTCACTTTGCATGTATAATTACAGCCTCGAGTTCTTCGGCGAGCAGGTCTCAAGGTGGCGGAAAACTTCTCTGCCCTCCCACCCTCATGCAAATCAACGTGGTTGCTCACCACTCAACCTCCACTCTCACCAGCAGCCTTTGCAAAGAAGGCTCCATTTTGGAATTATCCTTAGGCCCCTTCTCTAAAGTGGGTTTGGGGGAGGGAGGCTTTCATGAGGATGCAGACCCTGGGCCCCACTCCTGGAGACAGAATCAGCAGATCTGAGGGCCTGGGGATCTGTATTTTTAAAGGTCCGTGTAGCAGAGTGGCCCAGCCGCACCTCCCCCCCCCCCGCCCCCCCACCACACACTCACAGGGAAGAAAATGCTCATTTAGGCAAGTTGGCTCATCGGTTGGCTCATCTGTCACCCACAGGTGGTCCTGAAGGCTGGCTCGGGATGAGCAATAGACGGGTTTTCCTCTCTCACAGAACAAACTCAGTTGCAATCTAGATCCCCAGGAATGTGGGGTCGGGGTGCTGGACACCACCTGAGCTCGCAGCGCCTGCGGCCCGCGCCCCTGGCCGCACCAGCGTTAGTGCTTGGCCTCCAGTAAGTGGGAGGAGCTGGGCACTAGGTGGTGGCGTTCCCAGGCCAGGGCCTAGAGCAGCGGTTCTCCACCTTCTGGCCCTTTAAATACAGTTCCTCATGTTGTGACCCAACCATAAAATTATTTTCGTTGCTACTTCATAACTGTCATGTTGCTACTGTTATGAATCATCATGTAAATATCTGATACGCAGGATGGTCTTAGGCGACCCCTGTGAAAGGGTCATTCGACCGCCAAAGGGGTCGCGACCCACAGGTTGAGAACCGCTGGCCTAGAGTGTGTCAAGGTCATCTCATCTTCCCTGCAGCTTTATCAAAACGCACGGCCAGGTGGCAAGAGACAATAGGTGGGGCCGCCAAGAAGACAGGAGCTCCGGCCTCGGCCACCAGGCCACCCAGCTGGCAGCCCTCATCTTTCCACTTTGTCCCCACTTAGGAGTAAAGGAGGGGCTAGTTCCGAGACAGTCTAAGATGGACTTCCTGGCGCCTCTCATCGCCCCCACCCAAGAACTTTCCAGAACCAGAACGTTCAGGAAAGTACAAGAGTGGCCGCTTCTTCCAGCCAGTGCTCCCCTTTGCATGTTTCCATTAGCACCAGATTGCGGCCTCCAGAGCCCCTGCAGTTCTCGGCGGGGTAATTACATTCTCATTAGTCCCAGTCACATTTACCTGAGCCCTCCGGTGACACAGGTCATCCCTCCACACACCCAGCCAACGGAATCCACAGCTCTGCCTCCCGCCTTCCACCTACGATCACGCCCGCAATGTGGAGGGTGGGCAACCGGTTCCATCTCTCGTGCATATCAGGACAGAGTGGTCCCCGTAGGGCCCTGGGGAAGGTGGCCTCACACCTTCCCTGGACCCCCTCCCATGTGTCTTCACAACGTAATCAAGCTCACTTGCATTTGAGGAAGTATCCCATCAAGCAATATGGCCACCTCGCCCGTTGACCAGTCTTTAGACCACAGGTATACCTGTGCAGGGCTTTCTCCCGGGACCCCTCTGTGGCACTGCCTGCTGTAACAGCTCTGAGAATGGGCTGCAGGCAAGTGTTGCTCCAGCCGACCCTGAGGCCCACTGGGCCTCCCTTATCAGCTTAGGATCAGGCACTGAAAGCATAATTGACATCGAAAAATGGGCCATACCTTCTAACAGGGAATGGAAAACACCTTCTAAAAGAGGATGGGAAGCGAGGTCTCCGTACGGAGGTGGACCGACCGCGCGCAGGAGCACGGTGTGCTTTGGGGAGCTGTCCCCGCCCACCTAATGACAGGACACCTGGATTTGCTGCTCAGCAGAGCCCCTGAAAGCTCACTGCAAATGCCCATTTTTTTCTCTTTTCTTGATCATATTGAGTCAGGGAGCCCAAGAGGCCAGGTGATTGAGAGTAAAGTGGATTTGCTGGGGGTGATGCTGTGCGGAGCTGCGTGTCCCAGATTTCAGCGGCCAGGTCCCGGCTCTGTGGTCTTCGCACATCTGCAGGCCTAGCTGTGCTGTTATTCACTCAACATTTCCTTTTTCTGTTTTTGCTCTTGCGTTACTTAAATCATCCCTCGCCACAGATAGGAAATAATATCCAAACACGCAGTCCATGCGATCCGCAGAATAACCATCCGCCCTGATGGGGGGCCTGGGGCGAGGGGCCACAAGCTCTGGAGAGCGTTGAGGGCCACGCTGTAATTCAGAAGACGCCAAATTATTACAGGATATTAACCAAGCAGAGAATCCTTAGACAACAACTGCCGAGGGAAAGACTTCAAGATCCAGAGAGGGGCCTGGATCTCCCCAAGGTGACACGCTCAGGTTTATTTCCTCGGAATTCATCATTCCTCCCCCGAGATGTGTTTTTCTTAACAAATTAGCGCTTTGTGGGTGTTTTTTTCTAAAAGGAAATTTAATTTTACATGTTTATTTCTGAGCACTTATTTCTGGTTCAAAAATCAAAACATACAAAAGGCTGTGTGTGGGGTGTGCTCTGGCCTCCCTCCCCGCCTGGGAGGCAGCCAGCTGAGGGACGCGGGGTGTACACCAGCCAGAGCACACCTGTGTGTTTTTTCCTTTTTTCATAAACACGGATGGTAGCACAGCATACACACCGTTCCCGCCGCGCCAGCCATGCGGTGACGCGTCTCCCCTCGCCGTACAGTGAGCCTCCTGGCTCTGTTTGCAGCGCTGCAGGGTCGTTCCATGGCGAGGGAGGACCAGGCTATCTAACCAGCTCTCCGCGGCAGGTAGCTACGTGTTTTCCAGCGCAATGAATAACCCGGGGTACCCATCATCGCGGCCGGCGAGGAGTCAGCACGGGACACATTCCTAGCCATGCAGTTGGCATGTGTCTTAGAATGTTGTTGCGAGCGCATCTGTCATGTTCCCGTCCCTATGGGATGGAGGTCTGGGCTGAGGAGGCCCAGATCAGGGCACGTGAGCTCCAAAGAGTTGTCTTTTCTTTTCTGCATTTCAAGAAAATGCCTCTCCCAGCCCGAGTCTTTAGAAAGAAGGATCATTCGTTTCAAACTGCACACCCCCTTGACTGGGTTATCTATGAATTATGGATTTTTAGGAAGACGGGAAGGGATGTGAGATATTGAATTTCCAGAGGGGTTTTATTTTATCTGACTCAATTTCAAGCTCAGCTTCTGAGTCTGATGTAGGCGCTGGTGCGCAAAGTGGCTGCAGGAGCGCCTGCCCGGCCTGCCTGCCAAGTCTGTGGGGTTATGTGCTCCCAGGAAACGCAGGCTCCTTCTGCCCGCCAGTCGTCGTCTGTAGGAAAACCTCCTGGGACTTGACTAAAGTGCCCCCCTCAGGGCTGCCTCCAGTGGGGCGCCCACAGGGAGGATTTGTAAAGGTGAAGACACGGGCAGGGACTCGGCAATGGCGCCAGTGGCGTCCGGACTCGGGAGCCGGCACCATTTCTAGGAGGTCCTCTGCTTAAAACAGCACGCTGACCGTCTCTGCCAGCATGGCCTGGGCATCCCCACCGGCCTTTGGCCTTGACTAGAGACATCTTGGGTTGTCGGGACTTGGGAGAGGATGGGTGGGGGCCAGGGATGACACTTCAGGATGCACCCCCCGTCCCCAAAGTAGTAGAAAATGATCCCACCTCCAGTGTCAATAGTCCGCTGATTGAGAACAGCAGCCAAAGCCCAGCCTTGAGATGACATAAAAGTGATCTAGGGGCTAAATGCCTCCTTGGAAAGGGGGCACCCAGGCCTCCCACCCTAAGGGAGGAGGCGTGCCGAACCCACCTGTGTCCCGGTCTCTGGCACATAGAGGGCCCTCCTGAGTCCCGTCCTGAATTTCTGTGGGGAAATGGACACATGGTCTCCGAGGGGCTGCGTGAGAGCAGCAGCTCAGCATTCGCCACCTCCTCCTCCTCCCGCTCCCCGGGCCTGTCCAGGACAGCGGGACTCTGCACCCCACCGCGGAACGCGGGCCGGACTGCTGCTCTCACCGTCCAGACAGACTTCCCCGCGAGCTGGGCCCGACAGCAGCTAGCAGGAGCGGATCAGGCTCGCCAAGTCCCGAAGCCCCTTTTTATTTCACAGAATGAAAACAGCTCTTTTTATTCCCTGATTATAAAAATGATGCATGCACATTGTTTCTTAAAAGGTTCAAACAATACATAAAAACATAGGGAAGAAAAATAAATCACCCAAATCCTTTCACCAAAAGATAAATAATTGTAGACACCTGGGGGCTTGTCTTTCCGGCCCTTTCTCTCCTGTGGGCACAGACTTATTTTTCCCACCATTTCCCCAGATCGGGGATTCTCCCCAGCCCTTCCTGGTCTGGGTGGTGCTCTCCGTGGGCATCCCGGGCACTGCAGGACGCGTAGCAGCAGCCTTGGCTTCTACCCTCTCGATGCCAATATCATCACCTCCTCACCCCTAAGTGTGACAACCAAAAATATCCCCAGAAAGAGCCAGATGTCCCCGAGCGGGCAAAACTGACTCTAGTGAAAGACCGTTGAGATAAATGGTCCCTGTACCTACTGTCCTGTGTAAACCCAATGTTTGCAGAGAGCTGGAGAGAGAGAGAGAGAGAGAGAGATGGGGAGGGAGCGAGGGAGGCAGGCACGGAGAGAGAGACAAGAGTAAGGCTATGACTTTGTGTCCTTCGGTTTTTAGTGTCAGAGTTGGGGATCAAGGCCCAGCTCGGATAATCACAAGGGAAGAGCTTTAGGTAAATTACTTGACTTTTCTGAGCCTCAGTTTCCCTGTCGGCAGACCTGACCTGAGACAGGAGGACATCTGTGCCAGGAATGACCCCCAGGGCCTAAAGGAAGGCTGTGCCTGGGTGGTCTCGCTGGGCCCTCGCCCTGTGCTTCCTGTAGGGACACCGACCGGGACGGAGGAGGCTTGCCCTGCACAGGGTGGGGGCGGGCAGAGGGTGATTCATTCCAGCATCCGGACGAGTGGAGCAGCTGGGGGTGGCGCAGACAGTGGCTGAGACTGTGTGTGGGCTTTGTTTTTTTATTCAATTCTTCTAGGAAACAGATAAGCACACGTCTGCTTCAATCTAGTGTCTAGGTTTTTTCTTTTTGTATAAATTTTGGGTTCCTTTGAGCTTGAGATATTAAAAAAAAAAAAGGCAAAGGTGCAAAATCAGTTGGAGGTTTAAGCAAATTGGTTTATTCCAGTGCCAGGCGAATTGGGGTGGATGAGTCCATGGAGCTTGTCAGTTTTACCAGGCAGTTTGGTTTCGGTGCCAGGGACAGAGGGCCTGTGGCCTCCTGTTCCCTGCTGTCCCCACCCCACTCCGGCCCTGCCTCCATTTCTCCATGGACTTGCTGTCTGACCCCAGGCCTCCTGGCCCATTCAGACCCAGGTCCGCGTGTGCAAGGGCCCCTCCCTTCATGAATCCTGGTGTCTGGCTGAGCCTGTCCCTCAGATGATGCCCCGACATGCAGATCTGACTGTGTCGTCCCCTCCTTAACAAGTCAGCACATCCACGCTCTCGGGATCACAGCACGAGTCCTCTGTCCTTCCCCTCGCTGGCCTGGCCTGCTGGGTGCCTGCTCCCCGGGCTCTCTCCCACAGGGTTTTTGCTCATAAGTCTCCTCTCCTGGTCATGCCTCCTCCTGGGGACCTCAGCCTGTCCTCCTGTGCTCAGGGGGAGGGCCTGCACACCCTCCTCAGCCATTGGCCTGTGCTTCTGTGATTATCCAGTTAACGTCTGGGCCTGTGTGGCTATAAGCAGCCTAGGGCTGAGCCCTGCAGTGCTGTTCCCTGTGGTAGCACCAGCGCTTCAGCACGCCGCGCAGTCCGTAGATGTGTGACGGAAGGACAGAGGGAGGGAGGCCCTCCCATTTCAGGAGTGTGATTTCTTCAATACCCCAGCCTTCCATATTCAAGTTGTACATGGGCCTAAGCTCTCCCTGCCTCCTCCTCCCTCCTCTTGTGACTGGTTGGGGTTACCGGCTGGGACCTCAGTTATCAAACAGGCGCAGGTCAGTGGAGAGGGACAACGGCCAGGCTGGTAGCTCCCTGGGAAGCCAGAAAAAAGAGGGCCTTGGAGGCACGCGCAGGGGGATAGCCCAGGGCGAGCAGTAGCTGCCCATTGCTCCCCTGGTTGTAAGTCTCTTGGGGTCCCTTAGAGGTTGGGGGCTGCGTGCCCATGGGGGAAGGGAAGGGGACTGGATCGGAGAGAGATGATGGCCCCCAGCTCCTGGGTTTAAAAGAGGGATTTTCTGGGTGGAGACTTTCATTTGCATTCAGGGATGATTGACAGAAACTATCTTTCTTCTGGGCATGACCTTACCCATAATGTATACAGAAAAACCCACGGGGGCGGGGTCAAAACTGAAATGCAAATTTTATTATAATTAGTCCAGGGCCTTAGTGAGGTCGCATTGGCATTGAGGTCATGTTGTTTTCCTGTGAGCCCGCCAAGCACCGGCTGGCCGGAACCTGCCCGCTGGCCTCTGCTGGGCCACCAGAGAGAGGCGGTCTGACGGCAGTGTTGGTCCGACCCTGCTCGGGACCAGCCGCTCAGGCCTCACTTCCTGCTGAGGTGACATCTCCCATCAGTTGACTTGGAGACCCTTCCATTGTGCCACCTGTGATGTCCCCTGGGACCCCGGCCAGCACGGGGAGAAGCATGACTCAGCGCCTCCCCAGCAGGAGTGACCGAGTGGCCCGCTCCAGCCTTCTGAGGAGCCGTCCTCTGCCCTTAAGGGAGAAATTATGTGAGGCATAATTTATAGTAAAAATCAAATGAACATTAATTCCATGAGTCACCCAAGCAGAAAGGGCACCGGTGGCTGCAGACGTGGGCTGTGGCTGAGGATGCCTGAATGTTTAATCAAAGGTAGGGGCAGACCATCTGTGTGCGGCGGGGGTGGGGGTGGGCATTTGGTGTCTGAGCCCTTCTTGGCGGCCCCAATCACACATTCTCAGCATCTGGGGGCTACCAAGCCTGGAGGGGACTTGGCCAATAGCCCGTCAAGCTCCCTTATGTGACAGATAGGGCCACAAAGACTGGGAAGACACCCCACTCGTTGCATGTCTCACCCCAGACGGCCCCTCCCCCGACCTCACCCACTCTGCACAGGCCTTGCCCCAGGCCCTGCCTCCCCGGCTCCCTGGCCCAGGGCTGCCACCTCTCCAGAGGTGACTCCACCAGCCTCCCGCCTTCTTTGTCTCCCCACATCCAGTCTGGCCTCAAATGGCATTCTGGAAGGAACTTTCCAAGATACAAACTACAGCTCATTCCTGCCCTCTTGGTAAAATCTAAGCTGGGGTAGAGGTTATGGAAGTTGTGCAGGGCCAAGCCCTGACCCAGGACTGGCCCCTGCCCCATGGGCACACTTCCCTGTTTAGTCGCCAGGTATCTCCTCCTCATTCCACTTCCACCTACCTCCTCCAGGAAGCCCTCCCTGCTCTCCTGGCCAAGCCCTGTCTGGCGACATGGCCAGGGTCTCTCTCAGGCTCCAAGCTCCATGAGGACAGGCCCATGTCCATCTTGTCCTCCTCTGTGTCCCTGAGGCCCAGAGTAGGGCGTGACTCACAGTAGGTGCACAGATGTCTTTTCAGACTGTCCACAAGGAGGAATGGTAGTGACAGGCCCCAGTAAGCTGGCAAAGGCGCTGGGCGTCCCTGCTATTCTTTTTCTTCCCTGGGCTTTCCTGGCTCTTCCCACCCACCTGCCCTCCGTGGACCCGACTGCCCCTCCCCTGCCCCTCCAGCCCTCAGCAGCACCTCACAGCTACATGGGAGGCACAGGCCGCAGATGGCTTCCATGTGCAGGCGGGTACCAGTGCCCGGCACGGGCACATCCTCTTTTTGAGAGGATGGCTTCGGTCTCGCTCACCTCAGATGATGAAACATCCTACCTGGTGAGAACGTGAAGAGCGCCAGGAGGCAGGGAGACGTGAGGCAGACGGCTCCCCCGGACCGCCTCCTGCCCAGCGTGTGGCTTCCTTCACCCCGTGGGAGCCACGCCGGCCGCAGCCTCGGCACGGACAGCTCTGGAACCAGCGCTTCCCACCTGAGCAGGGCTGGCCTTTCCCCGAGGAAGTGGCTGGTGCACGTGGTGGCTTCCAGGGCAAAGAAAACCCTCCACTCCTTCCCACGCCCGACCCACCGCAGGCCCAACACCCCCTCTGCCGTCTTTGGTCCCAGCCAAAGCCCCAGGCGCCTCATGGACACCGACTACCTCCCTCCTGCCCACGGTCACCTCCTTCTCACCTCTTCTACCTGGATGTTGGGAGACCCCAGCAGGCGGAGCAGAGCTGAGCCCCGCTCTGCAGCCTTCTCCAGGCAGAAGAGCCCAGGCCCTGGAAACACAAACGTGAGGGGGTTCTGCCTGTTTTCCCTGCAGCGCTCGTCCCATCCAGCAAGGCCCAGGGCCGCACCGTCTGTGGACGTCCACCTGTCCTTCAAGTGCTCTCACTGCAGACGGGCCTCGGGTCTGCAGAGCTGCTGGGCGCGGCGTGAGTGTGCAGCTCCCTGTGTCCCGCACCCCGTGGGATTGTCAGGCTCAGGGCCGGGTCCACACAGCGGATCCACACAGCGCTGGCACCTGGCTGAGCACTGCATTTCCCATTTCTCCCCAGGCCCTTCTGCCCCGGGGTCCCACCCAGGCGCGTGGCTGTCACGTCTCCTGGGTCTCGGCCTGGCTGTGAGCTCCCTGTGAGGAGTGCTGGGCGGGCTGTGGGATGTCCTGGTCAGATCCATCGCGTCCAACCAGGCCACGCCTGAGCCCTTGCCACGGTGTGAACTGGCCCCGCTCCCACGCTCACTCTGAGGTGTTGCCGTACTGACTGCTGGGCCTTGTGCCTCCGCCCGGAGGATTCTTTGGGATCCTCTGTCAGAGATTTGTCTCTCCCACCCATTGACCTACTCACCCATTGAGCAATGTTTGGCAACATTTCTGGTCAAAACTCGGGGGCTGGGATACTGCTGCTAAACATCCACAGTGCCCAGGGGCCTCCACAGAGAACGGTCCAGCCCCAAATGTCAATATCGCCCCAGGTGGAGAAGCCTTTCCCATCAAGTGTCTGCCTCTTGCTCTGCCCATCCAGCCACCAATTACCTAGTGCCTGCTCTGTACTGAGTGGGCGGGAAAGGCAGGCTTGCCCTTTGGGGCTCAGTCTGGTGGGGGGCTTTGGCTGCTCTGTGCTGTGAGGAGGGCCGTGAGGAAAAGCGCGGACCGCAGAGAGGGAAGTGACGGTGGGGACCTGGCTGGATCCGGGGCGAGGAAGCGAGTGTCAGGCTTTCCCCGGACCCGGAGCAGCCACCGTGCATGGAAGGCAGTGAGGGGCACGGGAGCAGGATGGACACACGTGGAGCTGGGCTCCAGGCAGAAGGCACAGACGCCCACGACTCGTTCTACACAGATTTATTAGGCACCTACTGTGTGCTGCATGGAGACAGAGCAGACTGTATGCAGTTGGCAAGGTGCCGTCTTGGCGAGGAGGGCAGTGAACACGCTGTCCAGCCTGATGGGCTTCCCGCTAATTCTGCAGACCCCAGGCTGAGGAGACCCCACAGCCAGCTGAGAGCAGGTTCCTCAGAGGCCGCCTGCTGGGCCGGGTTCAGAGCCAGGCGTGGCTCGGCGCTCGCTGGCATTTGCAGAGAAGGCGACGTGGAAACTGCAGAACAGCTGGGTTCTGGGGGAGGGGAGATCAGCCCTCACCTCCCAAGACCTTGTTCATAAAACTATTTTCTTAGCAAACCTTTCCTTCGAGGCAAAGGTTAAGTAAGCTCCCGTCGAGAAGAGGCTGGAGCGTTCAGCTTTCCAATCACGGAGGCTGCGTCGGTGGGTCTCGGAGGTGCCACAGCGCCGAGGGCCCCGCTGCTGCGGGCGCCAAGGACACTGGAGAGCAGCAAGGCGGGGAGTGGAGAGAAAAGGGGAGGAAAGGACTCACAGAATAAACAAAACCACACACACACACACATACACACACACCACGGTCAGACTCAGGTGGCTCTTCCACCTGATGTCCTTCTTCCAATGGTCAGACCGCCATCAGTGCCACTTGGATTCATGGCAGATTCTCGGCTGTTGTCTGCTGTTGGCTTAAGAGAGAAGCCGTCGTGGTTCTGAAAATGCGCCCCTTTACCGATGCAGGAGAGGCTGGTGATGAAAAGGCCGAGTCGCCATCTCCAAGGCCTTCTTCTGTGATCTTAGACAAGCCACCTGCCCGAGTCAAGGGCAGAGTGCGGAGCCCTTGCCGCCGGCCCTCCCGTGGGTCCCGTAGCGCGGGAACAGGGAGTGGGAGGCAAAAGGAGAAAGGGGGCAGCTGAGCCTGTGGCCTTGTCCAGGATGAAAGGCAGAGCTGGTGGGAACGTCATCTCTGTGCCCACCCTGCTCCAGGCCAGGTCCAAACGCAGCTCCAGGCGGTGTCTGGGGCCGAACGGGCCTGCAGGACCCACCCAGGGATTGTCTTGAGAAGGGCCCCTGAAAGCCCCACCAGCATCGTTACTGCGCTGCGCCCCTTGGTGGTGAGGGGCTTGGCCCTGGGACACAGTCACCGGAGAGCAGGCTCCCATTTCCACTAGGGGACGCGAGAAGTGGCTTCAGGCACTGACCTCTCTCAAGGCTCCTTATCCTCACCTTCAGGAAAAATACACTAAAAATCCAGAAGATGGCTGCTCCCTCCAGAGCGCCGAGGAGGAGGCTGGGGCCCCGCATACATAGTGGTGTCTGTCCCCCGCCTGCCCATCAAACACAGCCAAACCCCGCCACCCAGTCCTTGCTCCAAGGCTGCCTCACTGTGTGTGCTCCAGGCTGAAAGAAGCCAGCTCTGAGGACAGGCCGAGCTCCAAAGGGCTGAGGAAGATTCCGGAAGTACCAGGGACCCTCCTCTATACTGTCAAGAAAGAGACCTCGGAAAGAAAGCCCCCCCAGATTGAGCACCTCGGCAGCAGACCCCCAGATGCCCGAGCGCAGACCCGTGAACCAGTCACCTCTGCCCTCTCACTTAATCCCGTGCCGGGAGCCTCGGGACACAGCATCCGGGCCAGCTGGTCCCCCTCAGACAGTCCCTCTTCCACTCAGGAGCAGAGAAAATCCCGGGAGACAGAGATGCAGACCCGTTTAGAGCTCTCAGTCTTCCACTGCCTCCTCGCCCACCCTCTCCTCCCTGCCTCCACGGCCGCTGCAAGGCCGGCTCCCGACTCAGCCCCGGCATAACAGACCATCCTGGGCCCTCCCTGGAGCCCCTCACCCCCTGAGCAGCGCTCAAGGGCGTTGTCTGAAAAGTGGGTTCCAGACTCTAACACTTTTTAGCTGTGTGGCCTTGGACAGGCTGTTTGAGCTCTCTGTGCCTCAGTTTTCCTCTAAGGTAAGGACTAGGGCAGTGGTTCTCAACCTTCTGGCCCTTTAAATACAGTTCCTCATGTTGTGACCCAACCATAAAATTATTTTTGTTGCTACTTCATACCTGTAATGTTGCTACTGTTATGAGTCATAATGTAAATATCCGATATGCAGGATGGTCTTAGGTGACCCCTGTGAAAGGGTCGTTCGACCGCCAAAGGGGTCACGACCCACAGGTTGAGAACCGCTGGACTAGAGGAATTAGTGTGTTCCCTAGTGCCTAGGCCAGTGATGGCGAACCTTTTGAGCTCGGCGTGTCAGCATTTGAAAAACCCTAACTTAACTCTGGTGCTGTGTCACATATAGAAATTTTTTGATATTTGCAACCATAGTAAAACAAAGACTTATATTTTTGATATTTATTTTATATATTTAAATGCCATGTAACAAAGAAAAATCAACCAAAAAAATGAGTTCGTGTGTCACCTGACACGCGTGTCATAGGTTCGCCATCACTGCCCTAGGGCGTGGCAGGCACCATGAGACACGTCAAATAAATCAGAAACAAACAAGCGAGGAGGGAAGGTTCTCTGGGCCAAGACCAAGCTGTGGGGAGGGGGTGGTGCTGCTTGTGAACCTCCAACCCTAGCATTTCTCCCGCGGGCTCTTCAAAAGAGGGATCCCCTCAGCCTTCATGAGGCGCCTGAGGCCCAGCCGTAGCCACTGCTGCCAGGGTTTCTTCACCGAGGCCTGGACAAGCAAGACAGAAGACGGGCGGGAAGAGTTAACTCAAGGCTGCCTGCTACCAGCCAAGGCCCAGAAGAACCCACGGCGCCTCCTCCCTGCCTGCCCTGTGCTGAGACGCCCACCCGGCTTCAGACCACCTGGCCCGGAGCCTTCCTAAGCCCTACCCGGCAGGGCCGAGCGGCCTGGAGGCCCAGGTGTTGGCTGGCCAGTCGCTGCCGAGCCCTGTGGTGTTCTGTGGAGGCTACTAAGGGACCTCAGGGAGGAGAAGGGGTGACGGCGCTAGCTCCTCGCCCTGGCCAAGGCCCCGTGAAAGCGCGTTCACCCCCTTTCTTCGCTTCCTCTCCCCAGGCCAGGCCCCCAGTTCTCAGAGCCCATGAGCCCAGGTCTCCCAGACCAATGTCACGGCAAAGTCAAGGCGGCCCGGCCAGCACCTCAGTGCCAATCTGATGGCCCTTGTTCCTTCTGAGATAATAATAGCTCCACTTGACTGCAGGGGAGCAAGTGAAAATGCCCACAGAGGCCAGGCCCACTCAGGGATGAGTGACAGGCCAGGTGGCCGCTGGCCCACGACGGTGGGTTTGCAGCTCACAGGCAGGGGGCAGCCGCCCTTCGGCTACGGCTGCTGTGGACAGGCAGGAGGCAGGGCCCGGCGACTGAGGCACCCAGGCCAAAAGCAGTCGAGTCTACAAAGCACTCGGTAAAATCTGCTAATACCTGAACGTTGGCAGCGTGATAATTCAGACCCTGAGACAGTCCTGTGCTGCTGAAACACAAGTGTTTCCGGGTGGGACTAGGCCTGACGGGTGGTTTCTCACAAACATTTGCTATTAATCACAGCACCACCGTTTAGGGCCTCCTTTCTGAGCGTCAGGTGCTACCTGCCGGCTTAGTCACAGCAGCCCTGGTCCCGTCCTTGTCACTCAGCAGATCGCTGAGTTGCCCCGGGGTGTGGGGTGGACAGTGGGGGCTGAAGTTGGTGCTCAGTTCAGTTTGACACCAAAACCAGGGACCCCGACTATAGGCTTCGGTCCTCAACCCGTTCCTCTGGGCTTTGGGGCCTGGCCTGCTGACCTCTCAACTTAGACCTGTCTTTGGCATTTCCACACGCCCACAGCCCCTGCCCTCCTGCTTCCCCCGGGACCCTGGTCCATCTCTTCAGGGGACCTCACGTGCTGGGCTTTTCCCAGGCGCTGACCCTACCCAACCTCCTGACCAGATTAGGCCCCAGCCCCCTCCCCTCTTCCCTGCTGCCAACTGAGCTTCCATTCGGCCTGTGACATTTAAAACTCCCTGTCCAGCCCTGGCATGTAGAACCCAATACCCCAGCTGTTGACAGAGCACTGCCTCATTCGGCCTGCACATGCCCCGCTTCCAGTAAAAGCGTAAGTTGACCCCGAGTGTGGGGCCACCTCTACCACGCCCCCCTCAATCTGGCTCCCTCTCGTCAAGCGTATTGTCAGCTGGAGCCCATTCCTGACCCTACAAGGAGAAGGCAGGCGCGCTGGGGGGCTGGCGCGGCAGGGCACGTGGGGCCATCTGGGCCGTGGCGGGAGCACATGCCTGGAGCATGGCGCGAGGCCTGCCTCAGCTGTTCCTCCCTCCTGGCTTCCCCGCCCCCTGGGCCCCACGGCCCTGCTATTAATATAGCGCAGAGGGGCCCAGCAGCTGGCCGGGGCACAACCTTTCCACACGGACGGTGACAACTGACATGATCTGGGCTCTGTACCTTCCAAACGTGTGTTCTTTCAGAAAGCACAGCTGAAATGTGCCTGGTCGCTGACAATGTGCCCACTTTGCTTTGGGAATTCTCCAGCGATCTCTCAGGGGGCGTCTAAAGGGGCCGAGAGCTCGGGTGGTGGCTTTGGGGGGCTCCAGGGGCTCCCAGGAGCAAGGGCGCCCTGGACCCGAGCAGCGACCCGCAGGAGGAGAGCAGACCAGGGTCAGGATCCTGCCCCTCTCTCCTCGGAGGGAAGAGGGCATTCAACTGACGACAAAGGCCCTCGGAGTGGGGTGAAGTGATATGATTTCTGGGATTGCTCGAAAAGACACTCAAAGAAAAGGTGGGCGCAGAGGGAACAAGATGGGCGGGCCCATGGCTCCGCAGCTGTGCTGGGGCTCCGGGCCCCCTCGCCGCCTCAGTGCGCTCAGACATTTCCTTAACAAGTTTAAATGTCTACATGTGCAAAAATAGTCAACAGACATGCTAGGAACGCCCTGGACCTGTACAGAGGAAGGAGGCCAAGAGGCCCGCGGGTCAGCCACGCACGGCCTGCACGGGCCCCGGGCCTCACCCAACCGGCCTGGCCCAGTGCCTGGATCGCTTCAGCTGTCCAGGTCCTTGACCCTAGGCGGCAGTCTGAACACATTCTTTTAACATTTAGTGTTTAAAAATACAACTGCCTGGAACCCTCCAGCCAACCCCAAAAAGGGCGCAGCCGGTAACCGGCTCCCCAGTGCCCTCTCCGTCCCCCGGGCCACCTTCCCAGGAGGTGACAGACCTAATCTGGGGCTTGCCGTGGGCTGGCTGTGGACGCTTTAGTGTGTCACGCACACATGCAGGCTTAGTTTGCCTACTGTGGCCCGTCCGACCAGGTCTGGATACACTAGTATTCTTAGGCACAGGCTCTTTTCTGACATCCAAACACGAACAGAGAACAGGATGGAGGAAAAGACCCAACTTCCCCCACTCCCACCCCCAAAAGAGGAAAAGCCTGGCCGTCAAGAGGTGGGGGCCATGAGATGCGCCAGCAGGCGAAACAGCGCCCACGCTACTGCCCTGTAGTTGGGACACAGCTCTATGGAGGCCACGGGCACAGCTTAAAGCCCAAAAGATAAGCCTGTTTCTTGGCTGCATCTGCAAACACAAACATGTGAAGTGGCGGCAAATGTCATGGTAAAGGCGGATCAAGACAAGCACATCTGTCGATTTATTATTAGAAGGCAAATGCCATGGAGAGAAAACATGCCCTGAGTAATTCGGTCCTGTGGAAACACGGGCCCCAGCTGCTCGGAACCAGAGCCTGTTGCACCACAGAGACCCCTGTCTTGGTAACCCCCAAGGGTCCAGACGGGTGCCCTGTGGATAGACGAGGCCCTGCCCATAAACCGGGGAGAAGAGAGGGCTGGGCTAGATCAAGGTGGTGGCCAAGATGACTCGCAGGGGACACGGGTGCCCATCAGTAGATGAGTGGGGGAAAAGCTGCTATACCATCCATGTAAAAAGCAACGTGCATTTAAAAATTCTTAGCTAGAAGCCAAAATTGGTACAATTGACCTTTAAAACTAAATTAATTTACATAAAGAAAACAAGTTGATTTCATTTTTTTAAAAATTGTTATTGAATTTATTGGCGGTGACATGTTAATAAGATTATATAGGTTTCAGGTGCTTAATTCTCTAATACATCATCTGTATATTGTGCTGTGTTCGCCACCCCAAGTCAAGTCCCCTTCCATCACCATTTATGCCCCTTTACCCTTTTCCGCCGCCCCACACCTCCCTTTTCCTCTGGTGAGCATCATACTAGTCTGTGTCCATGACTTTTTTTTTTTTTCTTAATCCCTTCACTTTTTTCAGCCCCACAACCTCCCTCTCTTCTGACAGCTGTCAGTCTGTTCTCTGTATCTATGAGTCTGTTTCTACTTTATTATTTGATTTTGTTCATTAGAGTCCACATATGAATGAAGTCATATGGTACTTGTCTTTCTCTGACTGGCTTATTTCACTTAGCACAATGCTCTCCAGGTCCATCGATGCTGTCACAAAGGGTAAGAGTTCTTTCTTTCTCACAGCCAAGTAGTATTCTACTGTGTAAATGTAGCAGCTTTTTTATCCACTCATTTACTGATGGGCACCAGGGCTGCTTCCAGATCTCGGCTATAAAAAACACTGCAACAAACATAGGGAAGTATATACTCTTGAATTAGTGTTTTGGGGTTTCTTCAGGTATATTCTGAGAAGTGGAATTGCTGGGTCATAAGGCAGCAAGTTGATTTAAAGGAAACTGTTAAGTGTAGTTACAGTATGGAATATGGCAAAAATTGTGGGGGTAATCGAAATCTGAGAAAGATGAGCTCAGTATTTCTAAGAGACTATAAGACTTTTCCTAATTTCTAAGTTATTTTTAAGCTCAGTTTTGACTACATTCTCGGCCTACAATGGCCGTACTACCCCCACACAACCTGGGCAGAGCCCTCTGCTCCAGGCCCAGCTGTGGGCGTGGTGACGGCTCTGCCACCAGGGGCTGCAGAGCCACCGAGTCCCCACAGATATCTGCGGCCACTGGCCCCCATGTGCCTCCTCGAGTTCCCACAGACTTCAGAGAGAAGCCCTGCTGCCAAGCTCACAGGCGCTCACGGGAGACCCTCCTCTCACCCCACGGAGCTCTATTTGAATGAGCTAAAAATAGTCGTAATATTAATTATATTTTTCATTTATTTATATATTACAGTATTATAACTATATTCTTAATAGCAATATCCTGCCCTCGCTGGGTGGCTCAGTTGGTTGGAGCATCATCCTGTACCCCAAAGAGTTGCAGGTTCGATCCCTGGTCCAGGTGCATATGGGAGGCCACCAATTGATGCTTCTCTCACATTGATGTTTTTCTCTCTCTTTCTTCCTCTCTCTCAAATCAATAAAAACATACCCTTGGGTGAGGATTAAAAAAAATAATAATATAATAATAATAGCAGTAGTAATATCCTCATTAAGGAAAAGCCAGGGTGCCCACATGACCTGGTTTGCCAGGAAAATCCTGGTTTACCCGTCTACTGTCACCAGCACCCCCTCCAGCTAGCACTGCCTTTCACGCTCAAAATGTCCCGCTCAGATGACAAACTACACTGTTACCCTAGTTTTGCCCCATGACTAACTCGTCTGTGCCTTCAGCGAGCAGGGTGGGGAGCAGACAGGGAGGACAGAGGCCTCAGTTTCAAAGGCTGGGCGCATTCTTTAAATTGTGGCCATTCCCAATGTCAACCGTCTAGATCTGCACCAGGAGAGGTCTCTGTGCAGGACCGGGACGGGCAGTTTCTCCCAGGAACGCTCTCCTAGTCTGTCTCTGAAAGGTATTCAGTGAAGGCCCCACAGGGAAACAGCTCCCGGCCCCCCTCCCAACGCGGGGGTCCAGCACCCTGGCAGGCACAGGGGCGGCGTTAGAGGGACAGGCACTCGGCCCCGCTGGTGGGACAGGCGGGCCTTGTGTGGAAGGGCAGCTGTGACCGGCAGCTGCACTGCCCGAAGCGGCCCTGGAGAGCCCTCGTGAGCGTGCAGAGGCCGGTGCCAGGATGGGACCAAGTGCCCACAGCGCAGCGGCCACGGAGGGCCTTCTGTTCAGACCACCCACAACAGGGCAGGTCTCCACGGTGCCCGCTGGGGCACAGGCAGCGGCGTGACAGACACTACCCGTGTTTCACAAAAGGCACTTCTGTGGGAACTGGTCACTGTGTGTGAGGCTGGCACTCTGGGGAGGACTTGAGAGGCTGGGAATGGACTGTGGCTGGTGGAGGGTCATTACAGCCGACTTCAGTCTTTTAAACTCCTGGCATATCTAATTCAGATATTCCACTGTAACTGAACATTAAATTCTTAACAGTAATGGTGGCTGCTGGGTCACAGGTCTCACAGAGTGGGCTCCCTTTCTTATGCCTAACCCCCACTTTTGGGGACCAGCTTTCAGTAATAACTGCTGCTTTGGAGTTGACTGGACTTTTGACGAATCAGCAGAAGAGTGCCACCAAATGACCCCAGCCTTCACCTCGCCAGCCGTGCGGCCTTGGCCGAGCTTGCTTGTTAAGGGCATGGTATAGTTCTATTTCCAGCTCCCACGCCACGCTAGCCGGCTCCTGCTCGCTCGCTCTTCAGTAAGGAGCTGGCGGAATGTGAGCTCTAAAGTGAGCGAGAGAAGAATGCGAGGCTGTGAACGGTCCGCACGGATGCTGACAAAAAATAGATCTGCTATCAAGGGGGCTGACATCTGAGCCCCTGGCTCATGTCCCCTCTCCACAGGAGGAGTCTCACTTGGCGCAGTGAAAAAAAAAGGGACTGAGCGAGGACTACAAACCATTCTGCCCAAGAGATGGTGCTGCTGCGAACTAGCCGGTCCCAAGCCCTCTCGGAGCCTCAGTTTCCTCACTTGTACAGTGAAGGGGCTAAGACTTCATTTCCCAAGCCCATTCCAGCTCTGGGGCAACTTCTATCCACGACTTCAGATGGAACTCGATTTGGGGTGTCCCTCTCTGTGCCCCCAACACTAGCTTTTTCTGCTTCTGCTACAGCCCATTGCTGACCTCTAAATGCATGACATCTTTCTGCCGCACATGTGGTCCAAAGGCACTTCCAACTCGAGTCAAAGACTGGACTCACGGCTGCCGTCGGCCCACCCCAGGCCTCTGTCCACCCTTCCCTAGCTCAGTGAATGGTCCTGCCTTCCACTAGTCCCCACATCCATTTGTCACCAAGCCTTTTTAGACAACCTCCTCAGTAACTCTCAAGGCCACTCTCACCACCCATTTTGTCTATTTCTAGAACCACACACCTCCCTCGACCCAGCTACCATCACCTCTAGCTCCCTCTCAAATTCAAGCCCCTACCATGTGGCCAGAGAGGTTTCCGAAGCAGACAACTTGGCTACAGCACCTCCTGGCCCTCAGGACCAGGGCTTCCCACTGTTCCAAGGATGGGCACGACACAAGACTGCATTTTGCTCTGCCTCCGAGGCAGCCCCTGCAGACTCCTGCCACTCTGTGCTCCAGTTCCACTGACCTCGCCGGCTTCCCCACGGCGCTCCTTCCAGCAGGGGGCCTGCGAACACCTCGTTCCCGCATGGGAACTCCGGGCTGCCAGTGCTCCTCCTCCTGCTCGCAGGACGACTGTGCTCCGGTCATCTCTGCAGACGTATTCGCTGACATGCCCGACTCCAGGGCAGCGTCCTCCTCTGTACACTGAAAACAACGTTTCTCTCCCAGTGCCCTGGCTCGAGCTGTGATGAGACCCTACTGAACGTGATGATTCATTCTTCCGAATCCCCCACTAACGGCACTGAGTAGGGAGAAGAATCTGACTTAGCTCGCCATCGTATTCCTGGTGCCTGGCACGGAATGGCCCATAGTGGGGACTCAGTGAAGATTTGGAGATCAAACTATGGCTTCTAAGACCTTCCATCAAGAGGCCATGAAGAGAGAACTGAAAATTCAGAGAAAAAAAAACTTCACTGGCCTTTCCAACTTCCCGTTTGGTTCTTTCTGCCTCGCTGCGCTCCTCCCAGTCCTCGCCATCACTCTCTCCTCTTGACCTTTCCTACCTCCACCAGCATCACCACCTCCACCACCTCTACCACCATCACCGATACCAGCACCATCATCAGTGACAGCTGCAATGACACCTGAACTGCCGGTCTGACCATTGCTGGGCACTTTCTATCTCTTTGTCGGTTTTTATTTGACCATCTCAATACCCCTGGAAGGCAGGGTTTTGTTTTGTTTTGTTTTTTTTGCGGGGGGGAGGACTCTAGAAGGACCTTATTTTGCAATCGAGGAGACAGAAACCCAGATAGGTAATACCAGTGGGAGGCAAGATGTATATTCAGGCCCATGTGGCCCCAAACCTGGCTCTTCACCTCTCACCTCCCAGCCCCTCTCACAGGGTCCTCCCGTGGTTTGGTTAGGTTTGGTTTTTAAATCCACCTAATTACTGTCAGAGAGAGGACATTAAAAGAAACCCCTTTAAAACAGAAAACCAGTCCTGGCCAGATGGCTCAGTTGGTTGGAGTGTTACCCCCAGCACCAAAAGGTTGCAGGTTCGACGCATGTATGGGAGGCAACTGTGATGTTTCTCTCTCTCTCCTTCTAAAAATCAATACAAACATATCCTTGGGTGAGAACTTTAAAAAAAGAGAGAACCCAATGAGGGTGGCCCTTCCATCCCTCTCATTCTCACAAAGTGAAGAGTGAAGTCTTCTCCCTCCTGCACTCCCGCGAACACAGTGAGACACAAAGGAAAGGCAGGGAAACTGGCAAAGATAAAAAAGAATATAAAAACTAAATGACGTGACTAACTAGAATACAAAAGAATAAATCAAAAATTATTTTGAAATAAAAAACGAAGTCCCGAATTACCAAATATCACAAAAGTGAAGTGCAAGAGGGCACCAGTGGGAGCTCCTGATTTTGAGATTTCAGACGGTGCTAAAATTTCAAAAGAAACGTGGGTGCCAATCTGGGTTTCCAGCTGGTTTATTCTTTTTAAATATGCTAAGTAAAGTCTTTCTTTAAAAAAAACAAATAAAAACAAAATTTAATTTTAAAAAACTAGTATCTTAAAAACAAAATTTAGCCTTTTAAAAACTACTATCTTAAAGCAAAACAAAAACCCCCAAATTACTATCTATTAACATTAGGAAATAAATGCCACTGAAATACTGTGAGCAGGAAGCTCCGCCCCTCCCCAGAGCCAGTGCAGGCTGCCAGAAATCTCCATCTTCTTTATCTTTTCTGTTTCACTGCGGATTGGCCTTGGCAACTAGGATGCAGCCCAGCTCTCTCCCTGGTTCGGGAATCCCTGCTACCAAAGCCTCTAGCGCAGCGGTTCTCAACCTGTGGGTCGCAACCCCTTTGGGGGTCGAACGACCCTTTCACAGGGGTCGCCTAAGACCATCGGAAAACACATATATAATTACATATTGTTTTTGTGATTAATCACTATGCTTTAATTATGTTCAATTTGTAACAATGAAAATACATCCTGCATATCAGATTCATAACATATCAGATTCATTACCATTCATAACAGTAGCAAAATTACAGTTATGAAGTAGCAACAAAAATAATTTTATGGTTGGGGGTCACCACAACATGAGGAACTGTATTAAAGGGTCGCGGCATAAGGAAGGTTAAGAACTACTGCTCTCGCGAGTGTCTTCACGAGCAGGCCTTGGGCTACCGCATCCACCACCAACTCTCAAAGGCACCAACTCTGATAAAAACGCACAAGAATCAATACCATTCCTATAAACACATCATAAACAGTCGGAAAGCATAATGAAAACAGAGAGCCTGTTCACAACAGCAACAGAAGTATCAAATTCCTGGGAGCTAGGACACACAGCAGACTCCACGTTGACATATTAGAATTATATAATGCAAAACACAAACCCTGACTGGGAGAAACAGAAACGCAAATAAACGGAGAGATCATACTTCTGGCTTAAGGCTTAAATGCAGAAAAGGGGACATTTCCCAACTTAATTTACAGACAATGCAATTCCAGTCAAAATATCAGCCAGGCCATTACAGAACTTGATAAAAATGGTTAAGTTCTATAGAAAAATAAATGGGCAGAACTCTCAGGATTCTGAGATAACATGAGGTAGAAGGCACTTGCCCCAGCAGATCTTAAAATACAGTGTAAGCAATGACGGCTAAGGCTGTAAGCCAATCACAGCAGAACTCAGGGAAAGACATGACAATGTAACAAGGGCGGCCAGGATAAAGCACTATTAATAAGAACACACGTAATTGACATTATGCCTCCATAGTCTGAGGACAGATGCTTTTTTAACACATTGCATACCACATAGAAATCTCTAAGACATATTCCAGGGACCGCACGTTTTTGGGCAAACTGCACGTTATTTAAATCATCATAATGCACTTTAGGTGTTGTTTTTCAGTAATTATAACATTTTTATTTACAAAAACAATTAAACAATTAAAGTTCCTAGTACTTTTTTAACGTATGGTACTGGGTAAAACATTTTCCTCTATGAAGAGGGACCAAACAAAATTTACATAAGTATCTAGATTCGCTCCTTTTTCCGTGGGCGTGAAAAACGAGAACACTCGTTAGCGGTCCTTAACAGATGGCGCGGGAAACATGAGAAAACTCCTGAGCGGTACGAAATGTGTTAAAACCCTCATCTCTATTGTGGACAGGAACTTTTGGTTTCTTTCTTTCTTTTTAATGAATTAAGCAACATCAGAAAATTTAAAAGTGACAAAGATGAAGATTTCTTGACAGTCTTAAAAAACTGGAATTCCTATCCCTTTTCCTAGGGTCATCTCAAGCCCCGTTCCTAGAGCGCCAGTAGTCAGAAGCACATTCAGATTTGGTCAGGTTCCTCTTGCTCTGTGAGTGTGAGTGTGAGTGTGAGTGTGAGTGAGTGTGGGGGGGGGGATCTCCTGCCCGGGCTCCCTAGCAAGGGCCCTGCCTGCCTGCCCACCCACCTGGCACCCACAGGTCCTCACAGACCTCTGGCCAGTCCTTGGCTTCCTAACTACCCAGATGGTCCTAAAGGACAATGATGATTTAGAAAAACAATGGGCTTCTCCTCCTTCTCCTTCCCAAGTGAAGAGCTGGCAGGAAGTAATGGTTGTTTGATGAGGGAATTTCTAAACCAGCGAAGGGAAAACTCACAATTCACATGGATTTTTAGCCCAAACAACGGATGGAGGAGGGAGGGTCTGGAAGTCATCACCAGCCTGAGTTTTCATTTCTGATTTTGAGAAGACCTGTCCTTTCTTCTTCTACTCTCATGACATTTTCTTTCATGTGTGTGGTACTTGTCTAACCTTGGGCCCTGCTAGAATCTGTATCATTCTGGCACGGAAGGTGACCTTGTCCATCATCCGGCCAACCTCTCAGGAGCCTTATGGACAAGGGAAGAGGGTGGCAGAGGAGATGGGAGTGAAACCGACGCCAGCGCCTTGGAAGCGGAGGTGGGTCGGGGGGTCGGGGGCTGAGCATGAGCCATGCCGGTGAATTCCCACACACTGCGTGGTTGTCAGTGTCCTGCACCTGAGAGAACCACTCACCCTACCACCAACTGCCTTTTGGAAAAACAAAGCAAGTGCCCAAACAAACAAATACCTTAGAATTCTCTTTACCTCTCACCACTGCGGTGAATGAAGCTGACTTCCCGTGGTTATCGGGATGGACTGATTACAGAGCCCAGAGTCATTTGCCTGAAGATAATTGCCTCAATTCTCCACTTCACTTTGCACATATAGCAACAGTCCCAATCTACCGGAGCCTCAGTGACTAGACATGTAAAATTGGTCTAATCATATTTTGAAGAGCTGGAGCTGAAAGGATTTCTATGAGCTTGTGCCTGAACCATGACACCACTAAGCCTTTCTCCCCCCACTCCTGCTCACTCCCCCGCCCCACGTCTGAAGGGGTGACTCAGAGCCTTAGCAGAGGAGAGAAAAACAACTTTGAGGCCCTCTGTCAGTGCCACTGGCTGGAGGGAAAGGTGGGATGACCAGGAGAGCCGGAGAACAGCCACAGCCATGAGCCAGGCACTGAGCGTTGAGTCATCCTTTGTAGCCAGCCGTGTTTCACCCACAGCCCCAGCTACAGGAGGAAGCCGGCGTGCGGGGCACAGGGGGACAGCGGATAATCCCCTGGGCTGCGGCATCTCCGGACACCGATGTCTCAGCTGGCCACGGGCACGAGCCGGAGAGCTGGAGTGGAAGTTGGGGCTGGGCAGACAGATCTCAGTGCCCTCTTTTGGACAGGACAAAGCCGGGCAAAGGGTCAGAGTTCAGAGTTACCAGGGGTCACATGAAAGCAGAGAATGGGAGGCAGCATGCCCAAGGAGGACCTGCCTGCCCCAGTGTATGCTTTGCCCGAGTGAGGGATTTCCAGAAGCTTCCTGATGGATCAATAGCCTAGAAATTGCTCCTCCCCTGGCAGAGGGAGGGAGGGGGAACCTTGATGGAGGACACGGTGAGAGGAAGGTAAGGCCACTCCTGAAAAGACAACTGCTAACAGCTGTGGACACAGGAATCTGATCCCATCTCCTTTTAAAATGAAGGGCACAGACAGAGTATTGTCATCCCGACAATGGCCCAGACAGAACCCAGTTATGTCAAAAAGACCATTATTTCCCCCAATGTTTGCTTTTGGCTTTAGATGGCATTCCCTCAAAATCACAAAATCAGCTCAGGGTTGTCACCACTTCTACTGGTGAGAACCTGTCAATATCAGTGCACTGTGAACAATGGCGATGTAGCATCCAGGAAACGAGCCACATGTGCCTACATTGTCCCCAGCCCCCCTGGGATGGCGCAGTGGGAGGGGCCGATTGCACTTAAACTCCCAAGCTCATTCCTGCCCAAAGGAAAGGTGGAAAAGCTCTCCATCTCCACAATGGTCCTTTCCAATGACTGTGCAAAAAAATACGCTCAAGAGTGATCAGACTCACGCGCCTGGCAGAGCAGAACCAACCTTTTATGTTGTGTCTCATCTTGGAAAAGGTGTTGGTGTCCACAGGACCTGTGACCATGGCCAGGCAGGCCTTTAGAGAACTTGGGTACTTCATCTGTCTTGCCCTGAGCGACCACACAGGGCTTTGCACAGGGTAGTCACATGGGGATGGGGGATGGTAAGCAATCCTCCCACAAACTTTAAAAAAAAAAGAAAATCTCCAAATTAGACCAGGTAGAAACCCGCACCTTTCAGAAACCACCAGATGAGCTCCCCCTGACTGTGGCCACCATTACTGCCTTCGCGCCCACCGTCCCTCTCGGGCTCGTGTAGCTGGTGTAGGATGCACTACCCGGCACCTGTTGGCAACCCCCTTTTGGATATTTGGGACCCTTCACACTGACATGTGCATTACGGTATAGATGGCGGTTGTTCCCTCTCCATTTCCTCAACTCCCCAATGTCCAGAATAGGGTCCTGGTCTCAGAAGTGACTCAATGCATGACTGTTAAACAGCCAATATAATTTTTAATTTCTAAGACCACTCCTGGAGGGGAGGCAATGAGGACTGATATAATGAACAGACAGACTTGTCTCATTTCTTTGCTTCAACAAGGGAGTTCTGGCCTGGTTATGAAAGTTCCACAACATACACCTGTTTGCTTGTGTCCTGAAACGCCACCCAAACATTCCTTCCTGTCACTGAGCCACTATACTTTCCAGTGCTTCTAAAATAGAAGTGGAGTCGAAGAGCCCCCAGCCCGTCTCCAGGGCCTCCACATGCCTTTCATGGAATGAGAACCTGTGCTGCATCGGGTTCCAGCTTTCTCGGCTCATGAGTCCCACGGAAAACATCTCCAATATGTGGTCATCTGTCCTTTGATTTAAGACTGCTCCTGACAAAGAGCCAACCACCTCCTGACAGCAGAGCCCTAATTGTTAGAATATTCTTCCTTGGGCTGGGCTGAAATCTGTCTGTTTTAACTACCACCCATCAGTTCTAATTCAGTCTCTGGAGTCACACAAAACACATCTTAATGCCCTTTCCACAGGACAATCCTTGAAGGGGCTGAAGACAACATTCTTCAAATTCATCCAAATAAGCACCTGACTGTAGACACTGGGACAATGGGAAACTGTGCTGTCCTGTCCAACAGGTTCAGGCCCCTCCCCGCACAGCCCTGCAGGGGATAGATGTCCACACTTTATTTACCGGCAGACAGACACAGCCCCTTGTTCCTCAGCCTGCTAACAAGCCGAGGTCGTTCATCACCCGCTTGCTCCTTTTTGAAATTCACTCTGCAGCAAGCACTTTTAAAGTCATGCACGTAATGCATTTTAAAGAGCATTTCTGCACAGATCCATTTGCTCGGCCTCAGCCTGAGCGGGAGATGGAAGAGTATTTCAGCGCGGTCCTCCTGCTCCTCCTGGAGCCTTGTCGGCTGGACTCTGGCACACATCTGGGGCTTGAGGATGCACCGTCTATTCAACATGCGTTTGTCGATTAAAATGAATCTTGCAAAGAATGTGCATTACTAATGCAAAAGCGAGTCAAAAAATATGTATTCTGTAATGCACATGTTAAAAATTCAGGCAATCTCGGTGTGTCTGTGAGCGGACCAGCTCTGGGCTGCCATCTCCGTTACAGCACAGAGCACTGCTTCCGAAAGACAAGCACTTCCAAGAACCTATACTAAAGAACCGCAACCCACTGTGTCGCCGGCAGTGGGTGTTCCCCTCCATTCAAAGGGCATCCACCAGCACCCACATGTTCCTGGCCCTTTCCCCAGTGTGCCCCGAAACCCACCCGAACAATGTCTTTATGCGCCATACACTGTCAATGGGCTGTGCTAATTGAGAGAAATAAAGCAGGTAGGTCCTGTGAGCAGAACCTTGAAAACAACCCCCTCTCGGCAGAGCAATCATGATTTAAGATGGACGGCTCCAATGCCCTGTCCAGTGTCCCATAACAATATCCACACGGTGACTGGAGCCATCCAGGAACTTGTGCTAATAAAACCCGTCAGGTTCTCTAGAAAGTGAGAGAGTACAGCACAACTAGAATACAGACGTTAGCCTTTATGGGGTTTGCCAATCAATCCCACTTTATTAGACCAATCAGTATTTTAATGCTACAAACTAACTCGAAGAACACGAGATGTAAGAGAGACACAGCCAAGAAGCCAGGTCAGGAACATTCAAGAATGCCGGCATCCAAGATGCAGAAACAAAACCTCAACACAGCCAAAGCAGTGGTTAGATCTTATTAAGGTCTTAACTCTGGGTTTGCTGGTCTTCATACAGGCACGGTGTTGGGAGGTCCGAGGGCGAATCCCACCTGCTGAGTAACCGCTGGGGCGCGTGACTCTCCAGCCACCAGAAGGAGCACCAGCAGGGCTGCCAGGTGGACTAAAAGGGAAAAGCAGCATGTTAGGGGGTTGTGGCTCTTCAAGTGTCCCCTATGTTGACTCAAACACAAAGAAACCATGTGTCCCAAGTGAAGCAACCTTGTTAATGCTTCTATGGACGCTAGGAGATGGTTTCTGCCTTGATTTCACCACCTTTGGTCTTGTCATGATGGCAACGGGGCGCTCCAGTGCCCGAGTTGCAGATGGAACTCCCGAGCTTCCAAGGAACCCTGCTCTCCTGAGCAAGGACCACTCACTCCAGGGCTGCCTGGAGGACCTGGTGCTCACTGGACTTTCCAGGGCCGAGAAAGAGGCCTACTAACTTCCTCCAACGTTTTAGCCTTTGGGGTCCAACAACATGCTCCAGGGATATTTAGCTGTCCCTATATCTAATGCTCTGGTTGATCCAACCGCTTCTCACATAGAATCAGAGCTGGAGTAAACAATGTTGGTGGGTAAGCCGTTCTGGGTGGTGTAATGCTCTGATTCACAGCAGATTAATTCTAAACAGCCTTTCCTTAATCTAAGACTTTTTTCTCTTGTCTTTTTTTTTTTTTAACTTTACCTTCAGCACCTAGAAGAGATTGGCACTCAATAAATATTTGTGGAATGAATGAATTTTGTTGAAAAACTATGAGAGTGTTAAGGAATACCCAATGAGGTTTCCAACACCCCGAATCACCCCTCCCCACCACAGAGGGCACATGTGGTTGTGCCTACTGCTTATCAGTGCAGGAAAGACTGCCCGGAAGTGGTGGTTCCAGCTGATCCAAGTCTGTCTTCCGGCCACGTTCGCCACTAGAGCTCCTAGAGGTCCACCCGTGGGCTCGTGAACCATCACTGCTGCACGGAGACCCTTCCTAAGGAAGTAATTAGCAGATTGAGACTGCAGGGGATGGGGGGGGGGGGGGACTTTTGGGAAACTTCTCAGATTACAGTCATTATAACAGTTCTGCCAAAGGTGGTTTCATGATTAATGACTGCCTGAGGTTACTATCCTCAAACGATTAAGCCCTTGGAAAATGTCCAGGCAGGATCATTAATACTCCTGTACAGACCCTCATTTCCCCTGAATGTCTGCAAGTCTGAGGTTTCGTTTGAGCTGCTTCCGGCTTTGTTCATTTTAAGGATAACACTGGAGAAGTTGGGGAGAGGATACGAACCCCATGGAGAACCCATGCCCAGCTGCTAACCTGTGGCTGGATCGCTTGCTCCTTGGCACCCGCCACCCCGCCCCCTCGCTTCCCCCAAATCCATTCAAACAAGGTTCCCTCCTGCCACCTGCCGGCCCACTAGGGTCTGCGCCACAGACTCGATACCGCTGCGCGCAGCTCGCGGGGAGGCGCCCCCGCCTCCTTACTGCACATGCCCGGCAGAAGTCCGGGCGCGCAACTTTGCAGAACCTCTCCACCAGTCTCTCCTCGCCTCAGTCTCCTCTCTCCTCTCCCAGGGAGAGGATCTGCGGAGGCACCTCCCCGAATCTTAGACTGCAGAGTCTGAGACTTCGAGAGAGGAGCCTAGGAGGAGACAGACTAACCCCCATCCCTTCCTTTTGCTCAGAGGCAAGCAGAGGCGCGGAGCTTTAGAAAGTTGAGTGGTCAGAGCGGTAGGTGCTCCCTTTTTGCTCCTACACCGAGGTGGGGCTGGGACCTCCAGACCCAGGTTCTCACCTCGTAAGGTGCACCTTTTTCGGCTCTAGCAGCCAATGCGCACCGGAGCCGCTCTCTGCAGAGACAGAGAGCGGGCCAGCTTCTTGGTGTGCGCTTAAGAGAATGGATCGCAGGTCCCGGGCTCACTGGCGCCGAGCTCGCCACAATTACAACGATCTGTGCCCACCCATTGGCCGCCGAGCAGCCACTGCGCTCCTCTGGCTCTCCTGCTCCATCGCGCTCCTCCGCGCCCTCGCCACCTCCAACACCCGCGCCCAACAGCGCGCGGCTGCCCGCCGAAGCTTCCTTAACGCCCACCACCGCTCCGCCGCTCAGGTGATCCCCGAGCCCCCAAATTCCGACTCGGATCAGGAGGAGGCAGACCAGGACCTGTCCCGCCCCGAGTGCCCTGACTACGAGGAAGAGTTCGACTACGAATCTGAGACCGAGTCTGAATCTGATATTGAGTCTGACATCGACTTCGACACCGAGACCGAGACCGCCCCCACCACAGAGCCCGAGACCGAGCCCGAGGACGAGCGCGGCCCCGCGGCGCTCAGGCAGAGAGCTTTCGGCCAGTCCCTCACCCAGCGCCTCCAAGCTCTGCGGGTGCGCAGCCCCGACGCCTCCCCGACTCGCTCCCAGCCCCGCAGCCAGCAGCCCCGTAGCTCCAGAGAGGGGGAGGAGCCTCGGCCCGGGCCCCGGGACCGGGATCTGAGGGACCCCGAAGAGTCTGAGAAGCCCAAGGAGAAGCAGCAGGGAGGCGGCTGCAAGCCCAGGAAGCCCACCCGCCGCGACCCATCCCCGGAGTCCCCTTCCAGAAGGGGACCCATCCCCATCCGGCGTTTCTAATGGAGGACACGGTCCAGATTCTCCTTGTTTTCTTTGATTCAGGTAGGTTGCCCACCGGGGAACTGGGGAGCCTGGGGTGGGTGTGGGAGCAGCGGGAAGAAGAGAGGGAGAAGGAAATGCAGGTTGGAAAGGCAGGTTAGGAGGAAGGCGGGAAGATAGCGGGCTCAGCTAGCCAGCTGGGGAAGTGGGAGGCCAGAAGGGCTGGAAAGGGCTCCCTAAGGCGCTCAGGTGGCCAAAGGCTTGTTAGAAGGCGGGTGCTCCTCACACCCCACTGGAGACAGCCTGAGGTCTCCGAGAGCTGGGAAGGGCTCCCCAAATCTCCCCAAGGCGCCGGAGGGCGCCCGGATGGCCAAAGGCTTGTTAGACGGTGGGTGTACCCCGCTGGAGACAGCCTGAGGTCTCCGAGAGCTGGGAAGGGCTCCCCGAATCTCCCCAAGGCGCCGCAGGGCGCCCGGATGGCCAAAGGCTTGTTAAACAGCGGGCGCACCTCGCGCCCCGCTGGAGACAACCTGAAGTCTCCAGGACGCACGACTGAATCCCCGGTGCGCCCCAGATTTCTAACTGCACACCCTACAGGCACGGGTAAGTGACTTGTTTTCTGCGCTTTTTTCCCTCCTAGAAAGACTAATCTCAAACCAGTAGGCTTTAGCGGGCGCCGGAGATGTGGTTCCGAGGTGCGCGGGCCAACTTTCACAAAGCCGGAGCAGCCGCGCGGTAGCGACAGTGTTGCAATGTGCGAAAAGTAATCAGCCCGCGATTGGGTGAGAAGTCCCGGAGACAGCCGGCTGCGGGCAAGGCGCGCCGCCGCGCTTAAGACACTCAGGGCCAGGAGCCCAAGTCCCGGCGCTGCCAATTTGGATCCTCAGGATTCTTGGTGCCAGTGCCCTGCGAGGCTGTTCGCCAGTCCTGGCCGCACCACTCATCTCTGGCCGCTCGCCGGGTGGGAGCCCGCCGCAAAGAGCGTTCGCACCTGCCCGGGCGCCCTAGAGCAGACTTCTCAGAGCGGGAGGCGGTCCCCCGCGCCCAATACCGGTACTTGGAGGTCAGGCAGAGAAGGTAGAGGCGTCTCGGGGGGGTGCCTCTACAGGCTACCGGGGTTGGTGGTGCGGGCTTGGTCACGTCGGGGTATCGCCAACCCTTTGGCGCAGCTGTTCCGGAGGCGGAGCCGGGTGCAGCCTGTCTGGAGAGGTCCTGGGCTGTTGCGCAAGGCTCTGGAGGTGAAAGAGAGGGCTGAGACCCGCGAGGTGTTCGCCTGCGGAAAGGTAAAGCGGACAAGAAACGGGCTGGGACAGGGGTTCACACTGATCATCAGGATACTCGACAAAGAGTCCCCAAAGAGCGCGGCACCCGCCGAGCTGGGGAAAGGTTTTTAGATCCGAGGCAAGTCTCTGGGCGATTGGCCCAGAGGGGGAAGGGGCCGGCGGCTTCGGCAGCCTCGGGGAGGGGATGCGGCGCACACCGGCCATTTTCAGCTCGGTGGGGCCAAGTTTGGAATCTAACCTGGAGTTAAAGTGCCCTGATGTCAGAGCACAAAACTGGCCGCAGTCTGGTAACACATCGTCGGTGCGGTAACACATTCCTCGCCAATCCTGGGGGGAAAGACCGATAAGTGAAATGTATTTACAAAACCTCTCGCGACTTGGAAACCGATCTTTTCTTCGTGCGCGCGCGTCTCGTTTTTAGGTGCCGGTTTGGACTGTAATGATGGGAATGATTTGGGGGAAAGGTGAAGCGGTTTGAGGCTTGAAAAGACGGTCGGGTTCTTAGACTCCGCGAAGAAAAGGATGCGGCCAGAAGGACCACTTTCGGTGGTCTCCTCCCAGGGAAGGGGTCACAGAGCCGCGGGACTTGGTTATGCGCGGCTGCGCCGGCGGCGCGGGCTAATGACTGCCGGCTGCGGTTGTGGTTTTCACTAGTAAATACCAGGCGGGCAATTTGTCAGCCAGGGGCTTCCCCGCGGCGGCGTGGGAGTGTCCGAAGCCAGGAGGCTGCCGTGGACTTACAGGAGGGTCGGGTCCTGCCGGCCTCGAAAGAGTGGAATGGCCTGAGTGAGAGGAAGCTCCCTGAAGTTGACATTCCTGCTTAAACAGTGGTGCTGGGTCCTTTCTGTGGCATTAAGTGTTGTTTTTTTTCCCTTTGGTAGAGTCTTAGTAGCCTGAGCTTGTTAAGTCTCCAGTAACAAGGCTGCGGCCCCGGTTGGCTTTGGGCATGGTTTTCAGTGTGGGAGCTATTTTCACAGGTTGGGGCATCTGGGTTTTCAGGTTTTCTGCAGTCTGTTGACTTGTTGCAGGATGAAGAGATTTTTTAAAAAGTTCTCAGTGCCTAACCCATCCCTCCCACCCTAGTCTTAGTCTGTGTGTTTTTTTAAACAGAAAGTCAGCATGTGGGGTGCTGGCTTTCTTAACTGTAAGCTATGTACAAATGCATTATTGGGGTGCCCCCATGTCATCTAGGAACACACAAATAGTTCTGCCATCTTTCAGACACTCCTTTTCACAAACTGAAAACCTGTTACCCACCCCCACACTTCCTCCACTCATTTCCCCTCCCCCAACTTCCTCCTTCCATCCTGGCTCCTGGGTGCAAAGGCCATTAGGGACCACACAGAACAATCGAGGACTATGCCAAGCCCCTGGGAAAGCACCCAGGCACCCACCCCCAAGGAGAGGGGATTTTGCTACACAGACACTCAAACCTGAGCCCCTTGGGGTCAGCTGCCTTTCTTTTCCAGATATGTTTCTGGCAAGTTCTCTAAGCATTCCCAACTCAACAGTCTCCCAACCGCCCTTTGTCTCACCCTGCAACACTGGTTAGCATATGAATGGGTTTTGCTTGCCCTTTCAACTTAGGTGGGGCCAGCCTGCGGGGGAAATTCTCCACAAGTGCAGACCATGTAGTTAACCACATAGGTGAGTTACCAGCCAGTCATATTTCAGAGGGAGAGAGGAGAGAATAAAGTTAGCTAAATGTGATGGTATGCTCCAGTATATAGGGTTTTTTTCCTTTACTACATTAATCATTTGCTTAATAGAAATTTGCTTTTTCTTTGACAAAGCTGCTCTTATAACTTTCCAAGTTGGAAAATCATGTTCTATGATTTGAACATATGTAGCTATGTTCAAATATTGTGTGGTACCAACAATCTGTTGTAGGCTTCCTTCTAAAAGTTTGGCAACTTTTCATCTATGTTTATCAGAATTCGTGAATTGGGAATTTTGAAGTTTGGAATTGTGTAAGATAATGTTTCTTTAATGAGCTAGAAGTTCTGCGCCCCTCCCCCCCACCCAATTGCTTACAGCCCTTTGACCCTTTAGCCCTGGATCTTAGCAGCTGTGATACAGGTTTAATGAAGAAAGTGGAAACTTCAGTGTAAGAGTGAGGTCTTTTTTAAAGAATCCGCATGAGCCGAAACCGGTTTGGCTCAGTGGATAGAGCGTCGGGCTGCGGACTGAAAGGTCCCAGGTTCGATTCCGGTCAAGGGCATGTACCTGGGTTGCGGGCACATCCCCAGTGGGAGATGTGCAGGAGGCAGCTGATCGATGTTTCTCTCTCATCGATGTTTCTAACTCTCTATCTCTCTCCCTTCCTCTCTGTAAAAAATCAATAAAATATATTAAAAAAAAAGAATCCGCATGAATTTTACTTAATGTATTTGTATTATCGCTGCTCTTCACGCAGAGGGAAGCTATTGAAAGGAAACAGCAGAAAGCACGGTGGTGGGGAAAGCATGTCTCTTAGCAGAAAAAAATCACTAAAATCAAATGAAGCTTCCAGAGGCGAGTGACGTCACAGCCCAGCAAAAGGGATGAGTCTCGAATTAGGTCTTTAATCCCCAAGTTCCAGAATGAAGGATGCAATTCCTAGTCCTGCTCTTCAGGGCTTGACGTTACGTATGCCTCTTTCTAAATCCTGGTGCCCAGAGGTGGGCAGTGAAATCTCAGGTCTGAGGCCTGGTCCCAGTCTGCCCAGTGGCCTGGGCTCAGACCCAGCACCCCTCTGCCTCAGCTTCTTCACAGGGAAAACGAAATCTCTGAAGGAGATGCTCCCGGCATCCCTTTCAGCAGAGTTCCCCAGTTTGACTCTATCAATAATTTTAACACTAAATGGAACAAAATTTTTTTTCAATGTTTGATCAAATCAAAAGCACCAGTTGTGAAGAAATCTATGTTGTGTTCATCTCATTTTAGTTTGTCAAATCTGTGTTTGAACTGGTGGCAAAATGATTTCAGGAGGTAAGTTAGAGAATACAGAATTCCATGGTGTCCCATGACTAACCTATGAGAAAAGTGGGCAGATACTAGGTGTTGGTCTGATGTGTGCTTGTCGTCCCCCTCCCCCCCTCGCCCTCCCAGCTCCTGTGTCTGAGAACAAGCCTTTCAGAGGGGGCGGTGTGCGGGCCATGCTGACCACGAGTCTTAACTGACCACAGGTGTTGAGCACATTCTTCAGTAACACCTCTCAGAGTCCTGACTAGACTAGGCCTGAGAAGCCAGCTCAGAGGCTGCAGCCAGTTAGGATAAACCAATTTTCTCAACCTTTTTCTTTTTCATTATCACTCCCTCCCAGGAGCTTTTTCAGACATTTCTTCTTAATTTCGCCTTTCCCATGAAATTTAATACAGACAGATACTTCCATATGCTATACTGTTTGTTTCTGTACTGCAGGACCTGGTAATGACTAAGATTTTTGCACGGCCCCAAACCAATTCTGCCTCTATTACCAATGCATGGGTTAAGCCAGGAAACTGTTTTTAAAAGCTGGTTATGTCAAATTAAGTGATTTAACATTTCATTTTTGTTTTCTATTTAACTTTTTTTTTTTTTGCCACATATTACAAGGCTATATAGAAGGTGAATTTTACTGATGCTTGTTTTCCCTTTTTAAATCTGTTGTTTTTTCCCCAAAGCCCCTGTACAGATGCTGGTACTAGTGCCTAGTTAATTCACAAGGCAGAGGAGCCAGAGTAAACAGCTGAGTGACAGTCCTCCCGAGGCCACGAGTTGACAGCACTCAGCCCATAGAGACAGAGGAATCATACCACCTGCACGCCAGCTGCCAGCTCCCTATCCCAGGGTAGAATTGAGGAGGCTGCCTTCCTGGCTGTGTGTGTGTGTGGACATGGCCAGCTCTTATTCTACGGGCTTATTTTAGGATGAGCATGCTACAAGTTTACAGCTATCAGAAAGGCCAGAGTAGATAAGACTGGGCTTTGTGGACAGAGAGGGTGGGTGGTGGCTGTAATGTGGGGGTAGATTTGAGGATGGCAAAAGGAAAAGGTTTGAGATTGAGTGGGATGGGGGCAGGTACAGAAAACTGGAGGATGCAAGGAGACAAGACCACCAGGGAGGAACAGCAGATTTGGAGATGGGTCCACAGCCCACAAATGCCAGGGCTCTCCAGAGTAGTCTGAGAGAGAGACTGGGGGAGAGAAGGATTAGTGGCAGTCTTCAGAGGGGCACTGTCAGCTCAGCATTTGAGAGAGCATTTTGATAGGCAGAGCGGCAGTGGAGGGCCACTGGTGGAGGGTGCTCAGATGTGCTACCCTTCACCTTGCTTTCCCCAATTCTCTTACAGACCTGGCCCAGAAATTTCAATTTCTTGGGTGCAGTGGAGTTTCCATACATGTAGCTCAACTGCTTCAACCAAGCAGAAAGGTTTAAACCCTAGGAAATCTTGTTTTATAGTTCAAATCTCAAATCTTGGATTTTAGTTCATAGAAAGGCCCTGCCTCTTAAAGTTGCAGAGTGTGGGGGGGGCACAGGGCCAAGGACTGCCAACCAGCTGAAGAGGACACAACTGTCCTCCCCCCAGGCAAGAGCTGTTTTCTGAGTGCCTGGCTTATGTCGCTGTCTCAATTAGATTTCATCAGGAAATTCACTCTAGGTAATTGGGGTTCTGCTCAAAGGTGAAATATACCATTCCCCTTACATGCAAATTATGGTGCCCAGAAGCCCCCAGGGTGCCTGGAATTTCCACCATGAATTACGGAAATTTTAAACAGAGCTTCC
The DNA here is from genome assembly GCF_000147115.1 of Myotis lucifugus. Taxonomy (NCBI): domain Eukaryota; kingdom Metazoa; phylum Chordata; class Mammalia; order Chiroptera; family Vespertilionidae; genus Myotis; species Myotis lucifugus. The sequence goes on from NW_005871203.1 coordinate 3,108,879, forward strand.
ACTAAAGCCCAATGTATCTTCCAGGATTCCCTCTCACCATCCCAACCCCTACTTTGCCCCCTTCTCAGTCCCCTTCCTGTGGCACTGTTCATCTTTTCTGCAATGGCCACTTCTCCCCTCAAAATTCTCTGCTGCATCACCAGGGAGCCTGGAGAGGCATCCACAGGCCGGAGATGCCTGGACCCGCTGCACAAGCACGGTGGTCAGATGACAGCCTCTAGCCCAGCGGCAGCACAAGTGGGTTCGCCCCTCCAAGACGAGGGCTGAGCTCCCAGCGGGGAGCTGACGAAGGGATCCACATTCTGTGTGGGAGACCCCGTCTCTGGGCTCCAGCATGGGGCCTTTGAATCCGAGTAGATCAAGTCTTCTCCCAAGTCTGGGTTCCATTGTCTTTAAATCAGCTCCCACCCCTCATCCATTCGAAGCATTTTCCCTTCAGTTGGCGTTTGCCTAAAACAGCCTGGTCACACAGACCCTTCTGCAGACAGCAATAGGCTGCTGCTGCTGCCTCCACCGGCCAAGGCTGGCCGAGGAGGTGCGGGAAGGTAGAAGGAAGGATGCAACGCGTCTTAACTGAACAGTAATTAATTGAACAGCTTCAAGTCTTATTGTTACTCAGTCAGCACTCAGAAAACACTAGTCACTGGGAGCCTAAGAAACGGCATAGTCACCTGAATTCTCCTTCCCACCTTCTCTCCTTGGCCAGTTCCTCACAGCTGGTGAAGAAACTCTCCTTTCCTCATTGGAAAGAAACCCACTGACA
>NW_005871203.1:3109914-3132337 GCF_000147115.1 Myotis lucifugus
AGGTGCCCCTGGGACACAAGAAGGGCCATATCCTGCAGGTGGTAGTGTGCAGTTCTTTGCATTTGGGTTAGTTATTTACAAAAAGTCAGCCAGTTGCTACCTGAGGCACCTGAGTCATTCGAGGAGTTTAACTGAGAGATGGTGGTGTCTCCCATTCTCCTTCAGTAGCTGGAACTCAGGAAACCCTCACCTGGATTTTGACAGCCAATCCTTTCCCTCCTCTGATGGACACAGCACTCCCTGTAGCCTTCCAAGTCACACCCTCCCTGAAGGGACAGGGCCCAGACCCTGGCACGCAGCTTTGGTCCTTCACCCCAGCTCAGCCAGCTTTCAGGAACTCTAACCAGCCTGTCTTGCCAGCCAGCTCCTGAGCTACGTGAACTGACTTCTCTTCCTTCTCATCTCTATGAAATATTTACCTCTTTTCTTGATAGAAAACCATCCAGACTTGGATAAAATCACAGTAGCAGATCCTAAAAACTAGGCCCTGGGGGGTTAGGCCTGGACGAGGCTACATACTACCACTCGTCACCGGCCGCCTCCATCTAAGTCACGATCACATTTCTGTCTTTAAGTCAACAAGATCGCCAGCCCTGAGCAGGCTCACAGGTAGTCCCATCAATCAGAGCGGCCCCAGTCAAGCCACCAGCTGACCGCCCCCAGCTCTTACCAAACCAGCTTCCTCAGGTCCCTATGGCCAGGCTCCCAGCTGCCTTTTGAGTCAGCGCCTTAAACATCCGGCCACACTTCTGATCTGCAGTGGAGTTTCAACTCTGAGCCCCACTCACCCAAGAAATTGGGGGTTTCAGAGTCTGGAGTCACTACAGAAAAGTCAAAATGGGCAAAAAGACACATCAGAATTCAATACTGGACTTTTTTCTTCAGTCCTAATTTACCTTTAAATTAGGGTGATTTCTACTCAAGGCTAAGGGCTGTTTCTCAGCCTATAGCTGTAGTTTCAACCAGGGGTGGGGGTGGGGTGGGTGGGGGGCAGTTTTGCCCTCCAGAGGACATTTGGCAAAGTCTAGACATTTTTTGTTGTTGTGACTAAGGGGATGCTACTGGCATCTAGTAGGTAGAGGCTAGGGATGCTAAGCATCCTAAAGTAAACAGGGTTGTCTCACAACAAAGTGCCCGGCCCCAAATGTCAACAACACAGAGGCCAAGAAAACTCTGTCTAGATTAGCTGAGCTGACCAGTTCCTCCTCTGCCCTCTGATGTAGGCCCCCAGTCCCCTCCTAGCCTCTTGCTGTGTCTTGTGGTGGCTCCCTTGCCCTCTCCAGTACTGAAAGTGTTTGCGATTCTGTCACCAAATGTCTCTCTCCCCTGGAGGGTATTACCATCTGATCTGTGACTTCATGTCCTAACAGGGATGACTGTCTCTTTGAATTTGGGGTCTTTACCTTTCTTCTAAACTTCAGACCCATCCTCCACAATAGGCTGTAAAAATCTCCACCCACTTGCCCATCCTTCCTTCGCCTCTGCTGTCTAAAACCAAGTCAGCTCCGCCATTTTGGCATCTCCCCCCCAGCTCCTCCCTGACTTCCCTTCCCCACTCCTGTCCCATCATCATCCAGGTGCCAAACGTTGGCCCCGCCACCTCTCGTGCCATTCTAGCAGGTCCTTTGGGCTCTCTCAAGTCCCTTCCTTCAGCCTTGCTGCTTCCTCCACAAGTTGTGGGCCTCCCTCCTTTAAAGGTCACGACCAGACACAAGCCCCCCGTGTCCTCTTCCTCCAGACCATCCTCCACGTTGCCTCCACCCTTCCTAAAACTAGCCTCAAATCCTCACTCGGACAAAAAAACATCAGCACTTCCATTTCCTACCAAAAGAGCCTCAAAATTGCTTGCTCTGATGCGTCATGATATCCTGGAGACCCATCGAACTTTCTCCAATTGCTCCTCCAAGACCCCACAGGGTGGGCTGCCCTCTCCACCCAGCTCTGCCCCTTGTTCCCAGCCATCTTTGTTGAGCGCCAGCCAACACCTCCCATCCCCCACCGCCTATGCATACAGCAAGCCCTCTGTCCCTCCTGGGGAGCTCATCTGAAATGCCATTATCTCCATCAAGACTTCCAAGGTCCCCCCAGGTGAAGATCTTTCCTTTCCTGTCTGTGTTGTTTACCCTTTAGAATGGAGATCTGGCCCAATCTTTATCTCCTCAAAACATGTGCTCTCCACAGGCTGGAGATGCCTGGACCCGCTGCACAAGCACGGGTCCTGCTAAAGAACCAAGGTACCAGAAAGAGCGAGGAACAAAGGGGTCCCGCGGGCCCATGAGCGCGTCGAACAAAGGGACCCTGTCCCCGTTCCTTGGTGAACAGTGGTCTGGGCGAGAGCGAGGCCTGGGGAGTGCAATCATCCTTTGGGGACCCCATCGCGCGGCCTCCCTGGCGCTCCAACCCCAGCATCTACTAACCTTGCTCTTCGGCAGAGCTCAGCATCCCCGTCGCCCCAACTCCTTATCCATCGGGGCTGCTCGTGTGCACGGGGCGGGCAGCTCTCTGTCCTCGGGGTCCTGGCCGTCTACCGCCAGGCCCTGGGAATCCTCGCCCCCGCCCGTCCCGTGTTGGGTGTTTGCCCACCGCTGTCAGTGAGCCCGAGGGTTGGCCCCTGTGAGCCCGACCTCCCCTCCCAGCCTGGTGAGTTGTGGAGTCGGGAAGAACGACCCGCGGTGCCGGCTGACCTCGTGGTGTCGCAGGCCTGACCGCCATACCAACCGCTTCCAAGCACCCCAGCAGCACAACCTCTTAGGGCGTTCCAACTCGGCGCCCCCTAAGGGACCTCCCACTCATATCCGGTTTCCGGTTCGAAGCCCCCTGCTCATTCGCCAGGCAGCCTTGATTGGCGTGACCCCAGCCCAATGGCTGACCCAGCGCTGGGGGTCGAAGGGGAGCGAGTTGACTGTTGGGACCCAGTTGGCACCTTGAGTGAGTGTTCAAGTGGTTGAGCCATTGCGCGTGGGTGTAGTTGGCCGAAGTTTGGACCAAAGTTCAGTGTTGGCATCTGGAAGTGTGTAGACCCCCTGAGCCGAGATGATACCTCTGTCGGGGGACCCAAACGTTACCCAGGGTTGGGCTCTGTCTGTGTTCCTCCGCGCAGCGCGGCCCCGCCGGACGGCAGACGAGGGGCCGATGCGCGCTGTGGCGGGGGTCTTCTCACTCTGAAAGGGAAGCGTTCGATGCAATGAGATTGAATTGTGAGTGGTTCGCCCGCCCGCGGCGCGTCGATACAGAGATCCAGGCGGCGCGCCTCCCTCGCCGCAGCGCACCTTGTGTTACTCTCATTCCATCCGCTCCACATGTGATCCACATGTCCCCTGGCCACCTACAGGTGACTCGCAAGCCCGTGTCACCCGCTGGCAACACAGACCTGATGCCCGTGTCCCGGATTTTACGTGATCCGCAAGCAGCAATTTTTTCCCCCCTGGTTCTAATCTGACGGTAGACCCCGGAGCCCGGGCAGTACACATGCGCGGAGCCCACCCAGGTGGTGTGCGTCTTTATCCCTCCGGCTCGGAGCCCACCGCGCGCCACCGAGACGCGAGCGCAGTCCGCCGCCGCGGGATTTATGACCAGGCTTATTGCCGCCTCTGCGGGCTCTAGCAGTTGGGAAATAAAGCGGCTACCTGCAGATCCCCATAGCAAGAGGAGAGGGGTTGGAAAGGGGATGGGAGAGGGGCTGGAAGGGGGCTGGAGGGGAACCAGGGGAGGGAGCTGTGATGCTGCGGCGGCGCCCGAGGCAGGAAGTACCACATCGCGGCCGCTGTTAGTCGGCACAGCAGGGCTCGGCTTGGCGCGGCATGATGTGTGCCTTTGGGCTCAGTGCGCACAGGGTTGACCAGTCTCTGAAAGCACCCTAAATCAGCCATAAATCCCAACTGAAATCCCCTTTAACCCTTCCCCAGAACAGTAGGACCCCCGGAAGTCCGAGGCCTGCACTCTGTGGGGTCCCCATGCTCATCCCGCATCCCCGCCGCCGCCCCCCCCTCCCAGCCGTGCCGCCGCAGTTACCGCTTGCAGCGGTCGCCAACCTTTCGGACCTCACGGACCACCGGTTGGCGACCACTGCTCCGAAGGTTTCCTGAAACCAGCGGTCGCCAACCTTTCGGACCTCGCGGGCCACCAGTGGTCTGCGGACCACCGGTTGGGGCGACCGCTGGAGAGGGTCTCCGTGGTTCATACCCGAGACCCTCTTATTCCCTGAATCATTTGTCCACATAAACGCGGAACAACCCGGCCCGCGCGGCCCTCAGCGCCTGCGGAGACCCTCGGAGCGCGGTGGGGATGGGGGACATGTCAGTGATTTACATGAGCCAGCCTCGGCAAGTCGGCAAACGAAAGCTGCAGCGGCGATGGAAAGTGCCCCAAGACATTTTAAAAACAAATTGTGTGCACAAACTCAGCATCCCCTCGCCCCTCGCCTCCTTGTCCTCTCCATCGGTGGGCTCACGACCACCTGTCGCATCCTCGCGCGCGCACTCGCCCCCGTCCTAAAGCCTTGTGCGCCGGATTTGGGGCCCAGGATGGAAGGCTGCTCAGAGCTGGGGGCTGCAACTCTTGGGCTCAGGAGTATTTTGGGGTTACGAAACCTTCATGCAGTTCCCCCCTCCCTCCAAGGAGCGTCAGCGGCGCCTGGGAGGGAGGGTTTCAGTTCCTGCGCTCCAGCATCCCGGGCCCACGTCTTGCGTCACGTGTCCCACACGCAGGAGAGCTCTCTCTCTGGCCAGGGGAGCAGAGAGGAGATAGACTCCAAATCAGTCGGGGAGAGGAGTGGAAGAACCAAACCATCCCTGCGAGGCCTGCGCCCGTCGCCCCCTTACCCCAGGCCGGGGCTCCCGGCGACAGAAGCCGGCTCCTGCAGCCGCCCGGGCTCCGGCCGGCGTCCTCTGGTGGCGGAGAGAGAGCACTACGTGCGACTTTCGGACCGAATCGACACGCTCCTCAGATCCAAACAGGCGGGGCTGGCCTGCAGAATGCAGAGAGACAGAGACAGAGACTGAGGAGGGGGCCCAGGGTAGGTCAGCAGGGGGGCAGGGGCAGCCTGAGGACATGAAAAGAGGCCAGGAAGGAGCTAAGACTCCACCAGCAACCATAGAGTTGCTTCTACCACAGTCTAGGATATGAGGGCCTGAAGCCCGGCACCAGCAGGGGTTGGAAAGTGAGGTTGAAGAACTGTCTGGCTGGTAATTTGATTTTTTTTATTTTGGAAATATTTTTTTCACCCTAGTTTGGTTGGGTGCTCCATCGTCCGGGGCCCCAAATTTATTTTACGAGGCCGCCACCGTGTTATGGGCATGCGCAACTGCCTCTACGGCAATAATATGTCAGGACAACGCGATATCCCCCTTGAGCCCGAGGAACAGCCCGAGCAACCATCTCTGGAGGCCTCAGGGGCAGCTGCCCCCAGTGCTGGGCCTGGCGCAGCCGAAGAAATGGAGGCCCAATCGCCTCCCAGGGAGCCCATCCCCATCGAGACTGAAGGCGAGGCCTGTGGACCTCCAGAGGCCTCCAGACCCAACGTCCAGAGTGAGGCAGTCCAGGAAGCCGGAGCCCATGGAGGCTACAGCCCACCTCCAGAGGAGGCCATGCCCTTCGAGGTCAAGCAGCCCAGCGTGGGAGGCTTCTGGCCGGCCCTGGAGCAGCCTGGAAACGCCAGGGGGGCCCTTAGCCCAGTGCTGGTGCAGCCCAGAGCCCGCTGGGAGGCCAGACCAGACCTGGGCAGCTACAGCCCTCCGCCCGAAGAGGCCATGCCCTTCGAGAGCGAGCAGCCTGCCCAGGGAGCGTGCAGCCAGCCTCTCCTGCAGATCTCCGAGCTCGCGCCAGGAGGCCCGGCCGTGGGGGTCTTTAGCGCCCCCTCAGAGGAGCCCCAAGTCCGCAGACCTGCCTACGCAGGCTGCGGAGGAAACTGCAGCCCTCCCCCTGAGGAGGCGATGCCATTTGCGTTTGATGGAGCAGCCTTGGGGGACGACAGCCCACCCCCTGGGCTCCCCCGAGCTACCCTACAAATCCACGACGGTGGCGGCGGCCACTTCGCGGCAGTCGCGGAGCCGCGTGCGATCCTCCTCGCTCCCGCCGCGAACGAGCCCCCCCTCTGGGACCCAGGAGCCAGCGTCAGCACATCCGGAGAGGCTGTCAGAGCTCCTCCACACTTCGTGGGCGACAGCCCCCCGATGGAGGTCTCCGGACCCCAGCTCGAGATTGGTAGCGCCCCCGCTGGGGTCGACGACGCTCCCGTCAACATGGACAGCCCCCCAATCGCGCCTGACAGCCCGCCCATCGAGGTCTCCGGAGCCCCAGTTAAGAGAGAGCCAGCAGAGGGAGAGAGACCCCCAGTTGAAGGCGAAGCAGCCGAGATGGAAGGAAGCTCAGCCGCTGCAGCCGCAGCCGCAGCCGCAGCCGCAGAGGGAGACAAACTCCCTCCTCTCGGAGACGGAGACCGAAACCGAGACGGAGACGGAGACGGAGACGGAGACCGAGCTCCTGCCGCCGGGGCCCCTGCTGCCGCCCCCGAAGCTCCAGACGCCGGGGCAGCCGCCGCTGCCTCAGCTGCCCCAGCAGCTCCGGAAGCCCCAGCAGCTCCAGAAGCCACAGCAGCTCCAGAAGCCCCAGCAGCGCCCGCTGCCCCGGCCACTCCAGCCGCCCCGGCCGCTCCCGCCGCCCGAGCAGCTTCTGCTACCCGGCCCGCTCTCGCCGCCAGGCCGGGTCTCGCCGCCCGGTCCGCAAGCGCCTCCCGGGCCACTCCTGCCCCCCGGCCAGTCCCTTACGCTGCAGCTGCCTGGGCAGTCCCAGCCTCCTGTTATGGTCCAAACGCTCCAGCTGCCCGTGCGGCCCGAGCCGCCCGAGCCGCCCAAGCAGCTCGAGCCGTGTCTGCTGCCTGGGCAGCCCCAGCCCCAGCCCCAGCCCCAGTCCCAGCCCCAGGCCCAGCCAGCGGAGCCCGCCCCAACCCCCGTTTCCTTAGACCCCCCAGCCCCGAGATCCAGGCTGCCGATCCGCCTACTCCGCAGCCTGCTCGCTCGTATGCCTGGCGGGCCGGGTCCGAGCGCGGCCGCGACGACCGCGACGACGGAGGATCGGCCAGCAGCAGCGATGAGTCCGACGAGAGGGCCTTCGGATGCTTCGTCTGCTGTCAGCAGAAGCGAGATCACCCCAGACCAAAGCCGAAGTGTAACTTGTTCCGCAACTTCTTCGATCGGGCCTTCCAGAGCTGCTTCGGCCAACCTGAGAACGACGAGTTCAGAGTCCCGCACAGTCCCAAGGTCACGACGATTCCTATGGTGGAGACTTGCAGACCGATGTGCCTGGAAACCCAGGAGCAGCGCTTCCAGATGCGCGAGCAGAGGAAGCGCAGCCAGCTCATCGACCGGCAGCTACAGGAGGAGAAGATGGGTTACACGTGTACGCACCGCCTGCTGCTTCTAGGTAATGCGGCGGACTCTGCCCGTGGGGAGCAGGGCCGCCCGGGACCCGGGAAAGGGTGGAAGGGTTGCCCGTGGGCGCAGGGCCTAGCGGCGGGAGGAGGGTGGCTGGGCAAAGGCCAGAAGAGCCTGCTAGGAAGTTCCAGTGAGGGCCCTAACTTTGCCCCGGGAGTGGGGGGCGGGGGGAGGTCTCGGGTGGGCTGGGGTGGCCGGAGTATATGCCCTCCAGGGAGAAAAGAGGTGGTGTACAACACTGGGGGTCGTTTCCAGCTGGACAAACCAGCGACCGTAGGACGACCCCAAATCCTGGGGTGGGGGACGGCAAGAAAGGCGGGGTCCTCAGGTGAGCCAGGAACTGCCGGGGAGGGGCCTCGGGGTTCCCCGGCTAAGCTGTTTGTGGCCGTGGTGGGATGGGGTCGTTGGGAAAGGCGCGCCCCGCCTCGCCTGGCACGGCTGCTTGGACTCAGACAGCTTGTCGTTGGTGTGTGTTGGTGTCCATATTGTGTCCGCCTGTGCATGATCTGCGCTCCAGTGTTCCCCAGTTCCCATCCCTGGCACCCCCAAATCACCCGCCGACTGTGTACTTGTACGGGGAATGGGCTGTCTTGTGTTGTGCGCCATGGCGCGGGCAGAAACTTTCCGCGTTCGCACTCTCTGGTGGTACCTGTGAGCTGGCACTCTGCAGCGGGCAGCACGGAACATGCAGAGAGAAGGCTGTGGGACATCTTGGGTAATGTGTTGGGCACCTCGCGCAGGGGAAGGGGGCCGCCTCCTGATGGCCTCCATAACCTTTTTTTCTATATGTCTTTCTCTCTTTTTTCCCTTTGCGCTAAGCGTTTCCTCTCTTCTCATTCGTTCGCCAAACCCTCCCGCCTTTACGGTTGAAAACCAGACACTCAGGTATCTGGGGCGTCAGGGGCTGCACACGGAAATTCGGTATTCTGCACACACTCGGCTCACCTGGTGGGGGGAGGGTCGGGTGGGGGCGGGGAAAGCACACCAACCTGCTCTAGGCAAGTCTGGATCCAAACCACACGGGGTTGGTTCCGAGGGGCGGGGGCGTGGCTCTTTTAAAAACATGAAATAATTTCCCCCCCTGCGGACGAGCCCGAGGTAAGCCAAGCATTTACACTTTCACACTCATGCAGTAGGAGGGGCTTAATTAAAAGAGGGGTGCGTTGGGAGTGGACTGCAGTCGTGTTTAAAATGCAATTAAAATAAATCATTTTTTAAAATGCTCCGAGTGTATTTTAAGTGTGTGGACAAAATGTGATAACATTGACTATGACTTGTGAAATCTGTAAATGTCTGCATGTGAATCTTTTCAGGCAGCTTTAGCTGGGGGCACAGAGGCTCAAAGGTAAGATCCTCTGCAAGTGGGCTGGTGATGAAAAAAAATTAAAAAGGTCTTGTGTTCATAATAATATTAGAAGGGTACCTTTCGGGGCCCTCTGCCTGCCTGCCCCCTTTGCTTTGGGGTGGGGGCCCCACACCTCCCACCACAACAAGACCCCTCCCTTATCTTCAAGTCCTTCCTGGCCCTTCCCAGTCTCCACCCCCTTTGCCTCCTCAAGACTCCTTTAGCTCAAACCTGGAGCGTTGACTCTTTGTGCCACAGTTAATCACAGCAGTAATTAGCAATGGTCTGAATGTGTGGCTTAAATGAAAATTCCAAAGTGAATTTCTTTATTTTATTCTCTAAGACCTTTCAAGGGATTTAACGATCACCATTTCTCAGGCTTTGCTAAATGTTGTTAAGTATTTTATAATGTGTCCTGGTTTTAATTAATGACATTATGGACATGGCTGTATGCTGTTGTGATGTGCATCTCTCACAAATCACAGTGTTAAATGTGATGGTCATTGATGCCCACCCATAGAGATAATGACATCATCATTTCCCCAAGAACATAGAGAGGGAGCTTAAATTTCTGATGTTCCACTGCACCAAAGCCACTGAGCCTCCAATGACAATGCACTGTTTTCCTGCAAACAACTGGTTTTGCCACAACAGTCCCATTTCAATATTCCAAGCATCGCTCTGGGGAGCAAACCCATGATGGGGAAGGGAGACACAATTGGGTAAAGACAGGAGAGTCAGTTACAGTGTGCACTTGGCCCCTAGTGGGCAGTGTCCCTTGCCTTCTGGGGCCTCAGTTGCCTCATTTGTGAATTGTCTATTTGAGCGGGGGAGGGAGGGTGCAGAGCCAGGAGCACAGTCCACTCAAATCAGCACTGGAGGCTTATACCATAGATGATACAAACATCAACCCAGTAGCAAATGGTCTATGTCTGAGGCAGAGTCTTAAGAATATTAGAAGTTCCCTTGTTCTGTATGGGGGGCGGGGGGCATGTTAACCTTAATCACAGGAAATTTGCCAGCATCCTGGCTCTGCTTCCAGGGTGGTGGTCCAGCAGACCAACCTCAGCCACAGGTAGCATGACCCTAAATCAGAGAGCCAGGCTTATGGTTTCTGACCAGGTTTCATTTTGCCCAAGTGCCAAGAGAGGTACCCCATCTGGGTCTAAGTTACTCACTGGGGAGGGGGAGAGTAGGGAGAATGAGGCCTTACATTTAGAACAAGCCTTTTACTGACATTCTATTCCTAACACATAAAACAAGGCATCCATCTTCCTGCCACTGAACATGCAGAACAAATGACCATCCTTTGATGTGGCTCTGAATTTGTGACACGCAGATTCATCTGTGGCTTTAAAAATGTGTGTGTGCATTTGTATATATGTACCCTCTGTGTTTTTATTGCCCGAACAGCTTAACATTACAGGGATTTAAAAAAAACTATAGTTGACATACTATATTAATTCCAGCTGTGCTACATAGTGATTCGACACTTATATCCCTTACAGAGTGATCATCACAAAAAACCTAGTAACCATCTATCACCATACAAAGTTATTACCATATTATTGACTATGTTCCCTCTGCTGTATTCAGGGAACCTTAAAGGAGAAAAAGGTAGGTAGGTAGGTAGGTGTAGGTAAGTAGGTAGATAGAAAGAATCAATGACATGATTAGAATTCTAGAATACCTAAAGTGTTGAAGCCTTTTTTTATTCGACACTAGCCAATAATAGACTGTTTCCATGTTTCTGTTGCCCTTTTGGATAATTTTGGTGGCTTTACCATTTTTTGGAACCTAAATTTCCTCATGTCTTAAGAATTGAAGGGGCTGCTATATTAGAATTTCTTAGTAGCTGCTGTATTTATTAAAATTGTTCAGACAAAACGCTCTATGTACTAATGGCCATGATGCTTTATTTATACAGTGAGTCTCAATTAATTGATGATTTATTTATGGTACCAGCCACCAGGTGCAACAGTGCTGCATTGCAGCCATCTTGTAGGAGGCCTTTTTTTTTTTTTTTCCTCAATACACCCATTTTTCTGAATTCAAAATGCTCCACTGAGCTGTTTGGTGCCATGGAGAGGATATGGCCTATCTGGCCACAACACTGTCAGAATTAAGAAGGACTTTTATTATTTTCCCTCCTCTGTCTCCCAATAGTAGTTTGTGCTTCTCAAAGGCCGAAGTTCATTCCTGTGTTTTAAAATCCAATTTCCCCTAGATTTTTCTCAAACAAAAATGTGTGTTTTTTCTATATAGGTAGGTTAGGTTTTATAATTTATCCACATCATATATACCATGAAAAACTGGTATGAAGCTGTTTTGTGTGTCCCCTCCTGACCCACAGAAGAGGATACACAATGGCCCTGGAGTTCTTAGTAACCAGTAATAGCAATGATTCTGCATAATGACAACACATTCTCATTGTATTTTTTTAAAAGCCTTTCATGGAGTCACATTTGTCCTTTGAAACAGCCTTGGGCAATAAAAACACGCTAGGACCCCATTTCATAGGCAAATCAGAGATTGAATGTCAGGGACTTTTGCTCAAGGACTGCAAGGTAAGTGAAGGAATCCATGCTTATCCAACAACGTGGCAGTAGCTGTATCGCATTATTAAATGTACAGCATGATTGCAAGTGTACTGTGTGCTCTTAAAATCCCTTGTCAGATGACAGGTGACCAGCAGTCTTCTGCTTTCTGATTTACAGCCAAAGCCTGACAGATTCCTGGTTATAAATGTCCATGGAGTGTATGTGAAACGAGAGCTCCCCCATTCCAGAGACACCTGTCATTGCTATGGTGAGATCTAGTTTCCACCATTTGCTTTAGCTCATCAGCCAACACTGCAGTCTTAGCTCATTTGTTGGGCTTTTTTTCCCCCTTTTTCTTTTAAATGCAGGTTTTCTTTTGACTCTCTTTAAAATCCCCCTGTGGTTTTCTTCAGGATCTAAAGCTTTCCTACTGACTAAGGTTTCCACTAAAAATAATAATAATTTTAAAATGCAGTTGTTTTTATGCATCTTCCTTACATTTTTAGTGTTCTGGTATAATAGACTATTTAGAAGCCTGCCTTGGATCTAATGACCCTATTAAAATAACTGTTGCTCAGAGTCCTTCGGAGTGATTTTTTAAAAAGTATTTCTTCCTCTTAGTAAGGGCTAATTCCTGCTTGGTGAGAGTCAGTGCATAATCTTAGAAATCACCTTTGATTTTTATGCAGGAAGGTCAGTACTAAGCAAGAAAATAAATTTCTTTTTAGGAAGATAACCTAATTGACTAGATTTGAAATTCTCCACACTGGCCATGCCTCTTCTTTTTAGAATTGATTTTCCCACCAAATAAAACAAACCCCTCACCCCCAGCAATATTACGCCTCTTAAAATGTCTTTGCATCAGGTGACTTTTAGGAAGCATGTGACAGCCAATGAAAATTGGTCTCTGTGCTTCTTGGTTTCTTTCACCAGGGGCCAAGTGGGGTTTTCCCGGGTCCCAGTGGAATGTGAAATTAACCTGACAGTTGTCTATTTTAAATCAAATTTATCAGGTGATGTAGCACTTTTCAAAACAAAGGGCAGGGTCAGTTGATACAACAGGGTCCCCACCATCAATGGAAACAGGTGGTCCAGGAGAGAACTAATTGCATTAGTCAGTCTAATTGACCCTCTCCAGCCCTGGCGGCCCTCCAGTAACAGGGACTCTGAGACACTGGCCCTGCTAACACCCACCTTAACAGATTTCATTGAATTAGATGGAAAGGGTCTTCATCCCATCGGAGCCCTATTCTGGCCTGCCAGCCTCCGGACAGGGAGGAGATGTCATTTCCCTTCATTCCTCTAAAAAGAAGGCCAGAGACTAGAAGGGAAGTTACCAGAGAGTGAGAAAAGTTACTCTTTAGAGAGTGAGAGGAGCCTCGAGAGGTGTCCCCAACCCAGGGCCTGCACGGGGAAGTGCCCAGTGAATGGCAACCAGCATTTTTAGAAATTTACTTCTTTTCAACTCTTTTGCTCTCAGTGAGGTTTTTGTTTTGTTTTCTGTATTCCCATGAGACTGATCACTTCTAAGTTTGAAGCGTCCAGGTACCCACTTGTTCTGCCCCTCAGTTTCAGATACACTCTTTGGACACTTTTTGTAAACAAAGGTGAGCCCAAGCAGTAGACAGATGACACCTTACCAAATTGATGATTGTGTGAAGCCACTCTCAGGTGAGTGGCGTGGCCGAGAAAGGATGAGAGAACTTTTTTGACTTGTCACCCGGACCCGGTTCCCCGCCACCTCTGTATTAGACCCTGTCTATAAATCAAGTCAGTGTGGGGGTCGAGCCCTGGGACCTGAGTGCAGATTGTTCTATGCTTATTACACATGCAAAAAAAAAAAAAAAAAAAGATTGTCTTTAGTTTCCAGTTTCCTTCCGGACAGCCACATGGTGGAAAAGGCCAGCCCTTGCGAATGGAAGAGGAGGAGACCGCCAAGAAGAAGGTAGGGAACTACACGAGAATGCAATGTTGGACTTTTAAGTGTGGTTGACCATCACGCTCAGTGGAGACAGGGTTCTCTGGGCTCCGATCATCCAGTTAGGATGATCCGAGCTGTTCTGCACAGGCAGCTACTGGGGGCTGACATAAGGGAGGGATGTTAGGTAACTGATCTGTGACAGAGCAGTGACAATTAAGGGAGGGTGGCTCGTTTTACTCACTTAGAGCGAAAATCCCAAATTGCATTGCAGAGTAATTTGTTAAACCTCAGGAGACTTCGTGAGCATTTCGACTCATGGAGTTCTGCCCACAGAAGTTAAACATTAGCTTTCACTAAATGTTTCTTAATGATTCAATTTGGGGCGAGGAGAGAGGTAAAAAGGTACCCATTGTTATCTGATCCTGAATTTATGATGAGTCAGTCAGCATTTCCGACGTTGTCACACACATTTCGTGTGTGGGACAAAGTCGGCACCTTAAACTTCCTTTAATGAGTTGATAATGGGAAGGAAATGTCTTGTACCCACAGTTAAGCTCTCACAGGTTGGGCGTCATGCTGAGAGTGGATTTTTAGAAGGAACTATGAACTTGGGCAGCGAGAGCCTCTGTTAAATCGTCCAGCTCTTGCTTCTCCCCTGAGTCAAAAGACCACATCACCTCTCTCCTCTGTCCTATTTGAACACTCCTGCCTCTCATCACACTGCCTGCTGATGTGCAAATGACTGTGAAGATTTTTTTTAACAGGGCACCTGCATCCAGGTAAGTTTGCAGCTGTGGGATTTCCGAAAGGACTAAGGCTTAGGATGATTGACGCACAAAAACTGAAGTCACACCCTGTGATGTGGCCCAGGACCAGGAAGGGCTGCTAGCCAGCGCTCTGCCATAAGAAACGAAACGAGGGGCCTGCTCTCAGCAGGTGTCCATGCCAGCACCCCAACCTCTGGGACCACATGCCTGGGCCTCAGCTTCTTTAGCTATAAAAGTAGCTGATGGGTCCAATTGAAAACAAACAAACAAAAACCACCAACCTGTCAGAAATAGACAGAATCACTTAGGAAGATATAGGAACTTACATTACTTGACCGTCTGAACACATCCTCTTAAGTGGGTGCCATTTTCTTACCTATGCTTATAGAAGCTACTCCTGTGTCCTAAGGACCTAAGCAGAAGCCCTGTGGGGTCCCAAAGTCAAAGTTTATTTGTCATTGGCACCTTGAGTTTTGGGGCCTTCGTGGGCTTCTGAAATCTTAGAAAGTGTCCATCTTAATTCCTTGCAGCCGTTCTTTCTTTTGGCCTACAAGATGCTTACTTAGCTTATTCATAAAATCACACACCCCCCTGCAGGGTCCTCCAGCCCACTGCCCCCCTCAGGTGTGCCTTTTTTAGTGACTGACTCTCCAAGGGCCCGGAAATGGTGACTGTGAGTTGATATTGCAGGTGGCCACTAGATGGTGAGGTGGGATAAGGTAGAGGAGACCTGTCACAGCTATGGTAGGAATGAGAATGGAGGGGAGGAGCCAGCCAGGCAGGGAGGGTCCCACTTCACGTTCACCCCCATGACTCCCAGGACAAAACTGAAGCTTTATAGCCCCCAAACTTTAGTCAGACCCGGCCTTTTCTTTTTAAGCTGTGATTTCTCCCTGTTGGCTGGCTCTGTGCTGGGATTTAGTAGCATTTGGGAGGCCTCTGTCTAACAAAGAAGTCCTCCACAGTGGTTCCCCCACATTTAATCATGGGGCCAATCCTGTACACTATAGGGCATTTAGCAGCATCCCTGACCTCCACCCACTAGATGCAACACAAACATACATACACATGCACACACACATGAGTGCACACAAATGTGCAATATATGCACAAACACGCATGTATGTGTGCACACACAAAATATGTGCACATGCATGCATACACAAACATACACACGAGCACACAAATATATGCACACACAAAATATGAACACTCGTGCACATGTGCACATACACACTTGTGCACACAAACGTGCACACACATACACATGTGCACAGGCACATGCACTCACACAGGCACACGCGTGCACATGCGAGCACACAAAAAATGAACACACATGCACACATGCACACACATATACACGCGAATATGCCCACATGTGCATGCACACATACACACTCATACATATGGACAGATATGTGTGAATACACACATGTATGCATATGGACACACATGCACACACATTCACGTGCACATATACACATGAGCACACAAAATATGCGCATGTGCACACATGCACTCACACTCAGATGCATATACACACAAGCACATACACAAATATGCACACCTGTGCTCACAGAAATACAAACATGCATATATACACATGTGCACATGCCCATGTGTGCACACATATGCACTCACAAGTATGTGCACACACGCCCATGCACGCACACCATAAACACATGCAAGTACACGCAAATATGCACACACACATATTCACATGCACATATCTACACAGTGCACACATGTTCCCATGCCCACGTGTGCACGTGCACACACACACATATACATGGACACACAAATGTGCACACATACACATTCATATGGACACAGGCAAGTACACACAGAAGTGCACACATATTCACACGCACATGAGATATACACACACATGCACGCGCCCACATGCACGCACTCACATATGGACACATGTACACATGCACTCACATGCATGGACACAAATACACATATATGTGTGCACATGTGCATATATACACATGTAGACATACAAGTGCACACACACAAATGTGTGTGCATATTTACACACCCACATACATGAGCACACAATATGTGCACACATACACGTGCCTACATGCGCACACTCACACATATGGATGCACAAATATGTAGATGTGTACGCATATACACAGATGCACACATACACACAAATATGCACACATATTCACATGCACATATATACATGAGCACACAACATATGCACACACATGTGGACACATATACACATATATCCATGTGCATGCACATGTATGAACACACAAATATGTACATCTACCCACATGCACATGAGCACACATACACACATATAAACACACACAAGTACACACATGTATACACAAACGTGCATGCATATTTGCACGCACATATACATGAGCACCCAAAAAGTGCATGCACACATGCACTGCACACATGTGAACACATACACACACATGCACACACGCACACACATGTGGACACAAGCGCAAATATGCACATGTGTGCATGTACCCTTATTCACATACACACACAAGCATGCAAAATATCCACACATGTTCATATGCAGGCACACAGGCACAGTGCGTGCACACACATGTGTATGCATGCGCACGTGCATGTGTGTGTACATGCATGCACATGTGTGCACACACATGGAACCTACCCCCACTAAATACACACACAGTGTGATCACCAAAACTCTCTCTAATCATTGCCAAATATCCCCTGGAGCTCAAAATCATATGCTGTTGACAACTACTGCCCTAACATTATCAATATTGAATTCTGGGAAAGGTAGCAATCATACATGTCATACTTCGAACCCCTTAAAAAGGAAAAGTCATCTTCAGAGGAAAGGTTGTTGAGGTTAGTACAGTAACCAGCATGAAGCCTTTATTCTAGTCCAGCAGTTCTCAACCTGTGGGTCACGACCCCTTTGGGGGTCGAATGACCCTTTCATAGGGGTCGCCTAAGACCATCGGAAAACACATATATAATTACATATTGTGTTTGTGATTAATCACTATGCTTTAATTATGTTCAATTTGTAACAATGAAAATACATCCTGCATATCAGATATTTACATTACAGTTCATAACAGTAGCAACATTACAGTTATGAAGTAGCAACGAAAATAATTTTATGGTTGGGGGTCACCACAACATGAGGAACTGTATTAAAGGGTCGCAGCATTAGGAAGGTTGAGAACCACTGTTCTAGTGTTAGTGATCCTGGGTAGAAGTAATTTCCAGAAATCTCAGAAAAGAAGGTGACCCAGATGATCCAAAGTAGGATAGTAAAGGAAATTATCCTAGGGCAGTGGTCAGCAAACTCATTGGTCAACAGAGCCAAATATCAACAGTACAATGATTGAAATTTCTTTTGAGAGCCAAATTTTTTAAACTTAAACTATATAGATAGGTACATTATTATTAACTTAATTAGGGTACCCCTAAGGCTTAGGAAGAGCCACACTCAAGGGGCCAAAGAGCCGCATGTGGCTCGCGAGCCACAGTTTGCCGACCACGGTCCTAGGGAAACAAATAATGAATTGGTCTAAGACTCTGAATAACTGAGACAACCCTGTAGCTAATCCGTGGGTCAGGACACAGCAGGGCTGAAGTAGATTTTAAGCCTTAGGTGATCACATTGACCTTTTAGGGCTCCAGAGGGCGGGGTCTGTAGCAGGCTGGGGTCCCCGCTCTGTGCGCTGAATTCATTCACTCTGTGTCATGGAGGAAGGTGCCAAGGTTGTAAGGACTGGGAACAGGTCAGCCAGCAGCGGGGCCCACCCTGTGTGAGTCCCACAGACACCGATGGAGGCTTGTAGAGGCAATGTGTACATACCAGCAACACGGTTGTAGGCCCCATCAGCTGAGTCGCCTTGGTCTCAGGCCCATAGGGAGCCAGCCCACTACATGGAGGTGACCATAACCCTGAGCAATGGCTTTCTCAAGGCAGGAAGTTACCTTGCAGGCGAGGGATGGGAGGGGAAGTGGAAGGGTTGCCTGTTGGTGACTGTACTGAGAAAGGCAACATTAGATCTTTCAGGAATAAAACACAGTTATGCCAAGGACAGTTCCTGATCAGGAGTCTTGCACTTGGTCTTTGATAGGATGGGGGACACCTCCCCATTTGTAGGGCAGATACCATAGCCAATACCTTAGAATAACTGGACTAAGTCATGATTTCACTTTTAAACATTGTCTAACCCAGCGGTTCTCAACCTGTGGGTTGCGACCCCTTTGGCGGTCGAACGACCCTTTCACAGGGGTCGCCTAAGACCATCCTGCATATCAGATATTTACATTACGATTCATAACAGTAGCAAAATTACAGTTATGAAGTAGCAACAAAAATAATTTTATGGTTGGGGTCACAACATGAGGAACTGTATTTAAAGGGCCAGAAGGTTGAGAACCACTGGTCTAACCCCTCAACGTGCACCTACCCAGCCTCTCTCCCAAGTAATCATTATGGAAGAAGACTTGATTGCTTCTTCATTATATTTTGAGCCTAAAACATTACATTTTTTGTCCCCATCTGGTCTTTTCATAAAGCCTTCAGCTGTTACAGATTCATCAGAGATTTATTTTTAAAGTTTTTTTCTTGGAGAATTTAGAATTTATGGTCTTTAAGTTAATTGCAAAATCTAAGGGGGGGGGGGGAACCTACTACACTCCAGACATCTATTATGAATTTAAACACTTCAGCTTTTACTATTGGTTTTTTTATGGCAGGTAGTTTGATTGTGTATTAGATGTGTGAAATTAGAAATATGTTTTAAAATGTTCCAAGTTCAGCTAAGCAGAGTTTCCTCCAACTAATAACTCCTTATTGCAGAATCCTCGAAATTCCCCGAGGGGTGTTTACTGAGAGTTGATTTCGACATTTTGTCTGGGACCCAGTGCATCCTTCCAAGGAAATGTTCATTCAGAAGGCTCCGGGCCAATCCCCAAACAAATGGCAAACGCTAGGGGAAGATTTTGAAAGGCGGGTTGTCAGAAAACGAATAGCTGTTCACCACTAAACATTTATGTGACTTCATTTCTTCCCTTTTAGCAGCTACAAGGGAAGCATAGTGGGTCACTTTTGCTTTGCACACCAATGGCCAGGACAGGTTTTAAGATGGACACTTGAAGGAGGGTTCCCCTTTCCACATGGGAGCCTTTGGAAGTTTTCCTGATGGGATCCAGTCATTCTGGGCTGGTCTTAGGAAATCACTTCTATCCGGGCTGTTTGGCATGGGGTGAGCTTATGGTGATTATTCCTTGCTATCTTCCCACGTTGCCCTAGTGGGGCGATGGGGTGGGGAGCCCCAACTTTTCCTGAGGGTCTAGGATGGTGGAAAGAGAGCACTGGCGTAGATGTTAGGAGTTCTCATTCCTGGGACCTGGTTGAGTCTAGCCCTCTAATCAAGAATTTGCCAAGTGACATCCAGAAAAGCCAGTTCTTAAACTTGTTGACAATGCTCCATTTTGTGATAAGTCTGCCATGGTTAGTGCAGGGACTTAAATGTGTGGGGTTTGTGGTCAGCTTTTTGCATAAAGAGGTAATGGCCCAGGTGAGCAGGTGAACAGGCTTGAGGAAGGGCGTTCTGGACAGAGCCCCCTACTCACTCAGCAGGCACACATGCAGGCATCTTATCCTGACTCTTAGGTACACAGGCCCCTCTCTCTCTCCCTCCCTCTCTCTCTTGGCCCTAAAACCTTCATTCCCCAGAGGTAGGGTCTGACTTCAGGTACTAAGATGGGCTCAAAACTGGGAGCCTATCTTCCATTCTACCAGGACACAGGGTCTGGAAAAAGACCATCAGTCTGTCTGCCTTTGGTGGAGAAGAGGGGCTGTGCCTCCCGCCCCCTGGAGGTCCACTCAGCACAGAAATGGGGGAGCAGAAACCAGCCTCCTAAGGAATTCTCTCATTTCTTTCTTGCTTTCCCTGTTTTTTCTCTCTTGAAATTAAAAAAAAAAAGATTCTTATTTGGGGGGGATTCTGAGCAGGAAATCCTTTTTTTATTTTTTATTTTTTTTTTATTTTTTTTTAGGGAAAGAGATGAGAACACCAACTATTTAGGGCTGGGAAGTAAAAACAATAAAATAAGCCAGGCTGCTCAGAGTTGGCTGGCAGATGGCGCTCGGTGTTCACTGTTGAGAGCCTTGCTGTAAACTCAGTCTGCTGGCGCCTCAGTCTCGCTCTGCATCCCCCTCCCCTAATCCTCTCCTCGGGACACAGCCAACTGCCCAGGCCCTGGGAGAGTTTGAAAGGGTTTTCAGTTGAGCAATTGATCTCTGGGGACAAATCCCGTCACTTTGACTAGTGGCTCTGTAAACCTGAGCAGGACAACACTCGGTCAGTGACCTCCAAATGCCAGCCCACGCTCCGCAGTTCAGAGACCTCGGGCAAATGGCTGTCTTCTGGGCCCCAGTTTTCCTCTTGAAAAATATATCCTTTTCACTTTAAGACTTTCATCTGCTTATGGAAAGTTGATCTAGCACAGGTAGGCTGTCCCCACTCTTTGTTGAAAGCATCCTTTCAAAAATGACATTGTGCAGGGACTCTTAGACCAATCTTTTGTCCTTTTGTAAATAATTAATAATTCCACCCCAATGGAGGGCTAGAAAAGAAACTGGAAGGTGGGCAGGAAAACCCAGGGAGCCTTCCTGGAGGAGATAGCATTTGATGCAAACTGGGAAGATGCAGGGAGGGGAGGGAGTAGGATTGTGGGTGGTTATCAGTGCTTTTTTACAGAGAAGGTACTGGCTGAGGATGAATCCTTTACTGTTTGCTCATTTCCAAGAACATCATTGGGGTTTTCAGGGTCTCTGAAAATCAGGGCTAGTTCTCAGTATCTCTCTACTCCTCAGCGCTGCAAATGAGCAGCGCAGGAGGGCAGTCTTTTCAGAAGGGTCTTCCCTGGCTAAGAACGGGACCCCCACCCCTCCTTTCTGGCCAGTCTGCATTTGGGCAGGCCACTTCTGCCTTCTTTAGGCCAGCTTTTCAGTGCAGGGGAAGTTGGAGCTGATGGCTGGGCAGAGGTCCTTGGTTCCAGAAAGAACAGGCATCCTTGCCATTTCTTTCCATCCCACTCCCCTCCCCACTTTGCCGCAACTGTAAGATCATGACATCATCTATTTGAGAAGGGCCTTCAGCGTCCTGTAATGGTGACTTATTCCTCTCCTGTGGAAGTTACCCTCCATCCACCATTCTTAGATACCTCCTCTCCCATCTTAGATAGTTGAAAAGTCAAAGAAACCTAATAAAACATTAACTTCAGGTAAAAGCTTCCCCCAACCCTGCTACTACAGTTCTTTCCTTTAAGTTGACAAACTTTATTCCAACGTTCTTCCCTAAGTCCATAATGTTCTTGGGCCTCTTTAAAGCCTTCCTTGCTCTTCTTCCTCTCCACCCCTCCCAGTTTGTAGCCTTGAACCATGGCCAAGGCCACTGACCACAGCACCCCCCGCAGCTGTCCCTTTGGCTCTTGGGGGTTGCTGGGGAAGCTGGGCAGGTGGGCCACCCCTGTTTCTAACACCTTTTCTGGGCCAGGAGACCTCCTCTCCCACCAGAGGTCAGCAGAGAGCTGAGCAACTCACAGGAAGTAGGATCACTTAGAATTCTCTAGATGAAATTAAGAAGCCTAAAAGGAAAAAAGGCCTATGTTTGTTTGTTTTTTTTTTGGGGGGGGGGGTCTTGTATCTTATATCTCAGGTTGAGGTTTCATCCTGCCCTGGGTCTTTGGGGGTTATAGCCTTAACACCAATCCTATTCTGTGCTTTGGGGGGAACAGAGGGCTTTGATCTGTTTATTAGGTGGGTTTGTTTGCCAGTACCCACCCCCCAGGATTTCTTTACAGGGAATCAAACTCTCTTAAAACTCAGTGTCTTCCACTTGGGGCCAAGCTGCCCACTTTTTGCTTGCATGGGACTGAGAATCTGTGTCCCATTGTTCCCCTGGCCCCTTTCCCTTTTTCTTCCAGAAGTTATATTTGTTTAAATTACATTATAATATTACAGGAAATTCCCTATCCCACCCTTATCCTGCCATGATTTGATTTCTCCTTATCTCTTCTTTACCCAGATGGATGGATATTTCTAAAGAAGGTATTAACTATGGCACACAAACATTTTTGTATTTAGGTCCCCCACCACACACACACACAGATTTCCTTCAAGGTCTGCCCATGTTCTCCATTTCACGGTTCTTTCACCTGCTCAGTCCTAGCACTGGGGTGGGAAAAGGGGGCAGGAATCTGAAGTTCCTTTCCTTTCTTTTTCCTTTCCCGAACCTTTGAAATCCCCAGTATCCCCCGAGACCTATTAAAAGGGTGCAAAACCATTCTCCTTAGCCCGGTTTTCATTGGCAAAATAGATATAGGATAAGTGTATTTGTCTCCCAAGGATATATTGATTCGTGAGACTAATTTTTTTG
>NW_005871203.1:3132437-3135026 GCF_000147115.1 Myotis lucifugus
GCTAAATTTAGCTCTCAACACCAGACGGGGCTCCTGCCCTCTAGGAATCTAGTCTGGAAGGCAGGATCAGGTTGCAAGTCACGGAGGGTGCCCCAGGCAGAAGCTGGAGGCCTGCCAGCGCCAGGCCGTGGCCAGCACAGCTGAAGGACCAGGCTGAGCGTGGCCTGGAAAAGGAGTGCAAGCCTGGGGTGTCATCTCCCCATCCCACTGCCCCCTGGGGTCCCATGTTGGTTCCAGGAGCCCACTGAGTAGGACAGGGACTGGGAGGTCCGTGTGTTTGCTGGGGAAGAGGCCCCTGGTTCCCTTCCCCATTGTTTGCCGAGCCCTGACCCTTGCCCTGTCTCCCACAGCTTCCGCGAATGTCCCTCTCCTGGTCCTAAAATGATCATTCCATTTTGGCTTTTGTTTAAATTAGTAATAAGCCCCCTTCTTACACAACCTGATTCCCCAAGTGTTTTCACATGCCTTACCCCAGTTAGTATTTTGGTTTGAAGAACTTTGGCACACAGTAGACTTTTTGTCCTTAAAAAAAAAATCCAATCTTTCATGGATTTTTTTTATTCGGTAATGACTCGAAAGTAAACACAGCAAATCCTAAAGCTACAGGCAGACGCCATACACCACATGCACGCTCCAATGGGTAGCAAGCCCTTAGAGGCGGACAGGTTGATGGCCTCCAGATTTTGGCTCCAGCCAGACCCAGGAGATAGGCATTGTTTTTTTCCTTCCTCCCTCCCTCCCTTCCTTTCTTCCTTCCCCCCACTTTGGAAAAATAAGTTTTATTCTCCTGGGCATGTTCATTAGAGAGGGCGGTAATTCTGTGCAGTGAGGAAGGGAGGGGCAGCCAGGAGAGTCCACGTGGACTGCTCTGTGCTGGGCCTGAGAATGGACCTGGCACCCACATGCCTCTCTCGGGCTGGGCAAGACGGGCTACCCCCCTTTCCAGTGTTGGTGGAGAAAAGGTCCCGTCAGCTGCCCGTGTGTCCGGTGGTGGTGTGTTAGCGCCAGTGAAAAAATAAACCAGTCTTGTCCCCATTTGTTGTGGTGGGACCCCCTTCTCCCCAGTGTTGCCTTTTTAAAAAACAAACAACCCCAACACTGCATGGCCCGCAGAGATGAGTTTGCCAGGTTGCCACGCTTCCGTTTGTTCTCCAGGTTTAGCTTCTCTCCTCCAGGAAAAGTTCACTTTCCCAAGGCCCAGAGTTAGAAATGTGTTGCTAATTGATTTGAGCTCAATTTGAATCGCTGGGGGACGGAGCAGAATGGCTGGCGAGGGACCAGGGTGCAAGGGGGTTGCTGTTCTGCAGTCGAGGAAAGGGGCTCGCAGTATGTGGATAAGACGGGCCTCTGACGCGAGGCATCGCTGGGGCAAGGGGTCGCGGAGGGTCTTCAGAGAAGAAGGAAGGTTGTTGGGCAGTGCCCATGGGGGCCTGGCCTAAAATGGCGCGCCGAATTGAGGAAAGCCCGTGCTTCCGGATGAAAAACAGTTGTCCCGAATTCATTTTTTCAGGATGTGACCAACCGGCAGCTGTGAGGTTTTACCTCATTTTTAGATGGTGTCCAACTTGGGCAGGGCGCATGGGGATCCCCCTCCCTTGGTTGACATGCACCCCTTTCTCCTTACCTATTAAAGTCCCCCGCGGCCTCCGCGCGGCCGAGGGAGGCGTGGAGCCGCCTGTTTTCCTTTTTGCCTTTCAGTAGCGCCTCTGAGCGGCGTCCGCAGCGGGAGGACGAGATCCGCCGGGCGGTGAGTCTGCCTCCCCGGGCATTTCCATCCGGTCGCTCGTCCATTCATTCCTTCACTTTGCTGACCGCGAGCCCAGCCCCTCCGCGGGAGGCGGGCCACCTCTGCCGC
This sequence comes from Myotis lucifugus, assembly GCF_000147115.1. NCBI lineage: Eukaryota > Metazoa > Chordata > Mammalia > Chiroptera > Vespertilionidae > Myotis > Myotis lucifugus. The sequence continues at coordinate 3,134,293 of NW_005871203.1, forward strand.
TGACACCCGCCCAGTGACCCGGGGCCTGCACACTGCACTTCCGGGTCAGTTCCCGCCCGGTGACCCGGGGCCTGCACACTGCACTTCCGGGTCAGGGCCTGCCAGGTGACCCCTCTGCTCCATCTGAAGCCAGACGTGCCTTCCAGGGTCTCCGAGGACCGGCCCTCTGGGGCGGACCACACCTTCAAGTCTAGATTTCTGCCCAGAGCCAGGTGGGACCAGGACGTCAGTCCTTCAACCCAAGGTGGTGCTTTCATCTTTCGTGCTCGTCCTCCATCTTAGCCCCTGAGCTTTCCTCCATCTTAGCGCCCTTCCTCCATCTTAGCCCCTGTCCTCCATCTTAGCTCCCGTCCTCCATCTTAGCTCCTGTCCTCCATCTTAGCACCCTTCCTCCATCTTAGCCCCTGAGCTGCCCTCCATCTTAGCTCCTGTCCTCCATCTTAGCGCCCTTCCTCCATCTTAGCCCTTGAGCTGCCCTCCATCTTAGCTCCTGTCCTCCATCTTAGCGCCCTTCCTCCATCTTAGCCCATGAGCTGCCCTCCATCTTAGCTCCTGTCCTCCATCTTAGCACCCTTCCTCCATCTTAGCCCCTGAGCTGCCCTCCATCTTAGCTCCTGTCCTCCATCTTAGCGCCCTTCCTCCATCTTAGCCCTTGAGCTGCCCTCCATCTTAGCTCCTGTCCTCCATCTTAGCCCCTGAGCTGCCCTTTTCTTTCTCCCATCCTCCATCTTAGC
>NW_005871203.1:3135373-3144037 GCF_000147115.1 Myotis lucifugus
CATCTGTATACTATCAACAGAGCAGAAGACTTAAAATAATAAAAAATTAAAAGCCTTGGAGCTCAGAAGATAGAGATGATGATCTCAGAATAAGGAAGCAGAATCCTAGCAGTGCTTGACGGGAGTGGGTGGGCACCTTCACCATCATCGCCCTGCAGCCGCTGGGCTGTTCTCTACCCGTCAGCTGTCACCATCTTGCCAGGGCCTTTGCCGGGGTGGGGGTGGGGGAGGGATGGCTCCCATTGTGGCTCCACCCACAGCCCAGCCGCCTGGCCCCTTGCGGCCAGGACACCTGTGGGCCCAGCCGTTTGCTCAGGCTGGCCTTTGACCTCTCAGGCTTGCCCAGCGACCAGCACGCTGCGGTCACAGCAGGACTCCCCGGGTTTACTTCAGGGCCCCATGGCCTTCTTTCCCTGTGGCCAAGGCCCTCAAATAGCACCTGACTTCTCCCCTTGGTGGGAATCAGTGTGACCTTTGCCCTGTGGCCCCATCCTCCAGGTACTCCAGTCTTGCTTTCCTAGAGTTTTTAGTTCTTGGTGTTAGGTCACTGCCACCCTGAATGAAAATAGGTGTAATTAGCGTGTTACAGATTAGACTCCGCGTTCTAGCTTTGTGCCACTTCCTCTAATAAGACCAATTTTGGTGGTGACACATTTCCTAGAATCCCAGACTTGCTTCGATTGCTAAAATCCTCCGAAAGCCGATTATAGGTTAGACCTGTTTGCTTCAAAACCGGGAAGGGTTTGGTCCTGATCAGCTATCTTGGCTCCCACTTTCTCTCCCCCCGGCTCCCCAGTCTGTCTTGATTTTCTTGTTCTCTTCAGGCCGCAGAGCCTCTGTTCTCTCCCCAGGCTGCTGTTTTCGTTGACGGCTGAGCACACATGGTCTTCTGTGTGGCAAAGGCCCGTTCCTGGCTGGCTCCAGAGTCCCCACCAGTTAATCGGGTGGGAAGACTGAGTTAGGCTTGGCCGTTTCAGCCAAGCTGGGCACACATCGGACACACCTGCCACTTGAGCAGGCGTCCACAGTCAGCCCTGAGGGTCACAGCTGTAGCGTGATTTCAGCATGAGCCATTCAGGATTTCACGTTTCTTAGGAAAAGAAGGCATTCCGAGCGGCTGCTATTCACCTGTTAACCTTAGAGGATTTCATAGAAGCGGGAGGGGTGTCCTCCCTACCCCGCTGGGTTAGCAGGAACAGCAAGCCCTACCCGCTCTGTCTTCCTAAGACCGTTTCTCACCTAGTGGAGAGCAGCCTCCGTCAGACTCCTTTCCATTCCGCGTGTTTTTGTGTGTTTATTCCAGCGCTTTTTGTTGTTCTGGAGGGTGTTTTGTCGTTGTTTGGGGGCAGACCTTAGTTTACAATGACGTTTGGGGTGGGAGAGGAGAAAAGTTCTGGCCCTTAGTCAGATCTTCTCATGTATATAAACAACCCCCAGAAGCAACACACCTTTTTAATTTGTCCTCTGAGAGCTGAGCCCTTCTGTCACCTGGGTCTTAATATTAATAAGTGCATTGGCCATCTCCAGTGGATTTGAAGGCTGAGTTGTCTGCCTCACAAAGAAATGGGCTATATTTAGTGTTTAAAGCAAGCCTGCTTTGTGTTCTTTGTAAAGTCAGTGACATTCTTTCCATTTTTTCGGTGTAATTAGCACAAAAGGAGCCGTAATCTGAGAAGGTAGCAGAGACTAAAGCCACAGACTAGAGTCAGGAATGTTCAAGAAAGTGGGCAGCGGCCCTTTCCCAGCCCTGGGCGGGTGCAGAGCCGGGCGAGGCTCAGGGCAGGGCTGAAGCCTGTAGCTCATAAAAACATCTCCTTTTCATCTGATTCCCAGGCTGGCTGCAAATGCTTGAGACTTTGGCTGATGAGGATGAGGAAGAGGCCCAGAAATCAGGATTTTAAAAAGATTCCCAGGTGATTCTAATGTGCAGCCAAGGTTGAGAACCACAGTTCTAAACTGAGGCAGTAACTAATTGCCAGGCTGTTTGAGAATGATCAACCACTTTGGTTGGTAGGTAAATAAAGTAAAAACCCAAGAAGTAAAATTTGTATGTAGCCATTTCTAAGGAAAGGAAACTTACTACCTGATTAAGCCACAGTGTTTAACTCTCTGAACTCAACTCTGTGGGGCTAAATTTGAAGAATTGAACACAATGAAAAACGAAACTGTGAAATAAGAGCAGGTTAAGGGCTTCTTTTATCTAAAGAGATCTTGGAGGACTTCAGCCATCTCTCGATTGTGCCAACTTGCTTTCTGGTTTTTTCCTGTTGTGATTTGTTTAGTAAGATGCTGGATCAAAATATGATATAAATAAGGTACCTTGTAAATAAAACCAGAAGTTAGCTGGCCCGACTATTTTTAACTGACCCTCTCTCTACATTCCCCATGCTCAAGGCCAAGCTATGTGTTCTAAGCAGCAGGTGTCCCTTTACCTTCATCCTCATGGAAAAACTTCCCCCAAGGAAGTTAAAGACGTGTTAGCTTAGGAAAGTCACGATCCCTGCTATAGAGGCGGCACTTTCTCATCTTTTTCTTTTAACCAATTAAAATCTCTAGTAAGTGGGTCCATTGGTCTATGGTTGATGTCATTATGCCCCCAGTCTGAACTGTCCATCTAGAATCTTCAGTCAAGGCTGACATTTGTGGGCTTTATATTATTTAGGTTTAAGTTTTAAAAGAAATAGAGTAATGCACTTGGTGCTTTTTTTATTGTTTCCCCATTTTGAGGAAGAGGTGGCTTTTTTAAAAGTTATTCTCACCCACTCTGGAGTTCGCTCCTGGGGGTGTTGTGAGAGAGGCACTAATGGCTTGGGAACGGGGCATCTGTGGGTTCCAGGAAGCTCCTCTTATAGATGGGGCCCACCTTTCAGAGTCAGAAAAGGTCAGGAAAGGTGCACAAACCCCAGGGGACTTCATGTTGTGAGCCATGGTTTTAAGTAGATGCTTCACCAGTATCTCAAAGCCAGTGGCTCAAGAAACAGTCCAATCACAATGGGCAATGTGCCCCCACACTCTGTTTGAATTAGATTACATAAAAGTTATTTTAAAATTAGCTGATCAGTATTAAATAAGGACATTTCATATGACCATGTAGTTAATGCCTTGATTTTAAGTCTTCTGAAATGAAGTGTTGCTAACTTAAACATTTGTGCTTAGTTTAGAATGCAAGTTTAGGGGTACTTGTGGTTGGAGTTACTAGCCTAGTGAATATGACAAGAAAAGAAGAGCCCTGGGTAATCAGTACCTTAAAGTTTGAAGAACATTATGGTCCTAAGGAATAGAACCTTCTTAACCATGGTTAACTGGGCCTAGGAAGGTTTTTTGGCTTCTTTGTTTTATAATACTTGCTTTTGGTGTCTATACAACACAGGTTTCAAGTCACATTCATTTGCAAACCACACTTGCAGCCATTCTAGTTAAATAAAAATGCAGAAAGTGCTTTAAAGATAGTGAAAGCACTAAATACTATTAAAACCTTACATCTAAGGTTTCTGCTTCAGTGGAAAACTGTTTATTGTTTCCTATGCTGTTAAAATACTATTATATTTTCTCGGGACTTTACAAAGATCCAAACTAATGGAAGGTCAAGAACACTCTTGTCCAAAAACTGAATTACATCATTAAGTATAATAATATTTTTAAGATTCTAAGCCGTGGTGAGTCTATTGCTTCTAAAAGCAGACAAGGCAGTCTCACTCAATAGATGCAAAAGAGCCCAGGAACACATCCACCCATAAACATGCAGCTCCCAAGACCTCAAAACTCAAACACTGTCGTGTGATTCGCCCATTGTGGTAAAAAATGCAGTGTTGGAAAAGATTCTGCTAGGCTGTCCCTCTGTGCAGCATGTGACACCATCTGTTTGACCAGGTTGTATCACTCAGTGACCTAGTGTTTTAGGTTGGGGTGTTATTATCCCAACTTGCTGGCTTTGGCCTGAAGCAAGTCACCTGAGCCAGGGACCTGTGCCCTCCCTGGCCATTGCATACCCAGGACACTCTGACCCTTTGCTCCTCTCTGGAGCCTGAAGTTTCCACCACTTCCATCTCCCCTTGAGCCAAATGAGAGGCCCCTTCCACTGCAAAAGTCTCTAGCCTGCACTGTACCAAGAATTATGCTAATGCATTGTTCTCCTCTTAAAGCATAAACCAGGTACTTAAAATGGTAATGACCTGGTAAAATAAATTACTAATTCATATGAAAAGGTCACACTTGGTGGCCTTCAAATTGGAAAGACTTTAAAAAAAAATTAAAACTTTTAAAGCCTGGGTAGGTCAAATGCAAGACTGAAACTGTATGCAGTGCCAGCTCACCACGCTAATTAAGTAAAATCTCATCTTTCCCTTTGTGTGGAGTGAAAACAGAAAGCCGACCAGACCACAAATGGGCTTGTGTTCCCGAGCTCTTAGTATCGTTTGCTTACCTGTAAACCCTGGGTCCCATCTGCTGTCATTTATTTACAAAGTAAATGCTTTATCTGTCCATCAGTGGTTGGTCATAATAAAATATAGGTGAAACCTACATTTCTTTTTTTAAAAAAACCAACAAAACCTTTTTTCAAGGATGGCCTGCTAGGTTAGAAGTTGAAATGACTAAAGCCTGACCTTGCTTCATACATTTCTAGGACAATAGTCCCGTTCGGATCGCGCTTTGCCTGCAGTAGGTGTCAGTATGTGATGTGGCACAGAGTCACTGCTTTCAAAGTTTAGGTGTGAGACTCCTCAAAAAGGGGAGTGGTGACCCAGCTCAGGGAAGTTTCCAAATCAGGACCCTGTTCATTCCATTCCTTGGAGTAATGTGTAGCTACTGGCAGAAATAGGGCGGTTGTGTTGGTTACTATTTACCTTGTTCCTCTTAAATACAATGTATTTGTGCTTTGACACATTAGAAGCAGGGAGGAAGATGCTTTTGAACAAATGGAGCATAAGAAGAAATTGTGACCTCTTCTTCCTTCTTCCAAGTCTTCACCAATTTTTTTTAAGTCAACCCATCAATGAAACATAACCAAGCAGTTTTACTTAGTATATAAAGATATAAAACTCAGGGCCGTTGTCAAGTTGCTTCTGAGCTAGCCGGTGGGTGACTGTGAGTCCCGACCTCAGAGTCACTCGTCATTGATTGTGAGGTCCCACTGCCGCTTGGCTTCCCAGCACATTCAGGTTCAATATCTTTATCTGCTGTTGTTTATGTTCAAAGCATCACCTAGTCACCTAGAACAGTCGTGCCTTTGAGCTTTTTTCCAAAAGGAGGTGTATTTTTGTGTGGAAAAGGCCAAAATCCAAAGTGTGACAAAGTCCCGCTTAGTTTAGTTTGGTGTGGGGGGAGGTCAGGCACAGCTGTGCAGTGTAATTGGAAAAGTTGGAGGCCACCTGGGGCAGAGCAGGGGCTGCAGGGGCTGGGGTCTGACCTGTAGCTTTTGCTTCCTGTTCTGAATCCCAAGTGTGTGACTTGGTGTCACACCTTTTACTTTGGGTTGAACAGACAGGGGTGAGGGGGGGATTTCAATAGTCCTGTTGAAGAGTTAATAGTGTCTTTATATTTTCAAAGAAAACTTAAAACTATTCACAACAGTTTGCTCCAAAGTAGCAAACAATCACCCCAGGACCTTAGGTGTGCTGTGTGTTTCGGTGTACAGGTGGGCTTCCGTCCTTTCTTTTTTCCCCCAAACATCCGAAGTTTTACTGACTCTTTAGAAGTCAAAAAAGTTTAAAGGTGGGAGAGAGAGAGTTTACCATTACTTTGTCCGTCCGAGTTTATTGGCAGGTAGCCTGCTGGGCAGCAGAGGCAGTCATGCCATGTCTTAGCCTGATCACCTGCGACTCCAGCTCACCTGGGCACAAGGTGGACCACATGGACCAAACATTATTGAATGAACGAGTTGTACCTAAGCAGACACCGGAGTGGCGGCAAGTGATTTAACCGAGGTCTCAGGAAGTGAGCAGCGGCCCCATGGTTGAGAATTTGGTGTCCTTGCTCTTAACCCAGTGCTCTCTGCCACATGCTAGTGTGGGGGGCAAGAGTGGAGTGGGGACACTAGAGTTTTTAAACATTCTGCAAACAAATTCGTGTTCAGTAAACTACTTTTCCCTCTGTTCCAGAGCCACCCCGCGGCGCCCAGGCCAGGCCTGGAGAACGGGACACCCGATTCCACCACCTCTCCCGCCTGGGAAGACGCCGGTGCGCCGACTCCGCAGCCTCCTTTGGCCAACACTGCTTGGCTCCCGTGTCGCCGGCCGGCTGCCTGCAGCTTCCAGCAATGCTAGTTTTGCGTTCACATAGCACCTCTCATCAGATCTGAACCCCTTTCTAGGCGTCGAAAGTAGTTAGGCTGCCGACACCTACCTCCGCGGGCGCGCGCCGCCAGAGGGAGGGGTGCTAGCGGTCCCGCGTGCACTAACCGGGAAGCTGGAGGTAAGGCGCGCAGCAGGGGTAAGCGCCGCCGCCGTCGCACACTTTGCACGCCGCCCAGGGCTACACCACTCACCGAAAATTGGGAGGCAGGTCTGGGAGGCGGGGTCCGGTGCCCACCAACTTGGGCGCCCCCGTGCCCCCCACTACTGCACCCCTCACGCCCCCTGCCCACTCCTGTGACGTCCGCATATCGGCCCACACCCCTAGGGTGCGCGGCGGCCCATTTGGGTACGTCCTCGGCGGGCCGATTTTTCGGCTTCCCCTTCGGTTTATAGGGGCCACCGCTGTGGGTCAGTCCTCTGAAGAGGCTGGGGCGTCATCGGACTGGTTAGGAGCGCTGGTCTTCGGCTGGGACACTCAGTCGCGTCGGCACCGCGGAGCGGGCTGCGTCAAGTGGCTGGCCCTGCGCGGCACTCGCCGGCTCTCTGGCTCGGGGCTGCGGCGCCTCGGCTGGAGCGAACCCCTGTCCCGGCGCGGGGCGGCTGCGGGCGGCCGGCAGGCACTGCCTTGCGTGTGAGTGCACTTCACTCACATGTAAGTCCCGGTGCCCCGTGGCTTCCCGCGAAGTGCGAGTGGCCTGGCGCGGGCAAGAGCCGCTGGGACAGGGCAGGGGCGCCCAGGCGCTGCCTCCCTGCCCTTCGGCTCCCGGGCACCCCCCAATTCTCTCTTTTCTCTCTTCTTCTCTCCATTGGCGTGCCCAAGAGCCAACCCAAGGAGCGTCTGAGGGTAACAGCAAACTCGTGCCATCGCGTCTCTGCACTTTTTTTTTTAGTTGTTTGACATTTCTTGGTGCTTTTTGGTTTTTCGCTGTTGTTGGGTGCTTTTTGGTGTGTTCTCGCCCCTTTTTTCATTTGCTCATCCTTTTTGGCGCTAACTCTTAGGCAACTAGCCCAGCAGCCCGAAGCCGGGCAGCCGCGCTCCGCGGCCCCGGGGCAGCGCGTCGGGCATTGCAGCGGAGACCCCCCGACACGGGGCGCACGGGGTTCCGCCAGGCCGAGGCCAGGGGCAAGCAGGGCGCCCGGGCCAGGCGGGAACCAGGCAACCCGAGGTGGCCCAGCAACCATGCTGAAGATAGCCAGGAAGATCAAAGCCAGGGCGCTGGACAGCGGGAAGAAGACGGCGGCGGCTGCGGCCGAGGTGGCTGCCGAAGCTGCAGCGGCGGCTGCAGCGCTGGCCGAGCCGAGAGAGCCGCCCGCACTGTGGAAGAGTGGGGACCCCAAGAAGCCCTGGAAGAACCCCAAGAACCTGCCGTGCGAGGTGCCCCCAGAGAAGTTCCTGACCGAGAAGGAGCGGAGAAAGCTCGAGAAGAAGCTGCTGGAGCAGAGGCGAAAGGCGGAGAAGAAGAAGGAGAAGGAGAGGAAGAAGTTGGAGAAGATGCAGAAGAAGAAGAAGAAGGGGTCAGCAGCCCAGGAGGCGGCCCGCTACCCGGAGGCCGCCGCCGCCGCCGCCGCCGCGGGCGCCGCGGAGGGCGCAAGAGGGGCCGGCGAGGGCGCCGGCATCGGGGGCGTGAATAGGATCTGGGCCCAGTGGTTCTGGGACGAGGACGACGCCTACTACGCTGAGCCCCGCGTGGGGGGCGTCGCGTGGCAGCCGGGGTCACCGAAGTCCAGCGAGCTGAGCGCCCACCTGCCCCTCGTGGTCTTTCTGATGTTCTCCGTGCGCAGCCCCTCGTGGGTGCTCAACTTCCTGCTACAGAAGCGCACGGAGCATGGCCGTGGCTGTGGCTTCGTGTTTGGGGCTACCTGCTGCTTCAGAATGTTCCTGGGCTGCGCCTTCTTCTCCTACTGGGGTGGCCGCACCAAGCGCAGAGGCCGCGGGCGCTCCGGGGCCACGGGGTCCTTCGGCTCGGGCCAAGGCGCCCGACGCCGGGGGCGCGGGGAGAGGCTCATCTAGTCTCCCCCCCCCGACCCCCACCCCCGCCACCACCACCACCAGACACCACCATCACCACCACCATCGCTGTGTAGTGTGGAGTTTTATTAAGTTTGTGTGTTTGTGTGAACACATTTTCCTTTTCGGTTGCTCTGTCCTTTGGTTCGTGCTCGCCTAGCTTTTTCCACACTCTGCTCTCTGGCTTTCTCTGTAACTCTCTCTCTTTTAGAAAATTTTCCGAAGTCCGGGCTCTGGCTCGTGCTCCCTCCCCTTCCGCCCACCCCGGCCCCTCGGCGGCGCCTGCGGGAGGAGGGGGGCGGTGGCCTCGGGGGCCGCAAGTATACGCGACCTGGGGGGTGTGCGTTGACGTCGTGCGAGGGG
>NW_005871203.1:3145498-3163398 GCF_000147115.1 Myotis lucifugus
GGCGCGGGCGAGTCATGGCCCCAATTGGTTTGGGGAAGGAGGGAAGAGCGGCGGCGCTGGGCGCGACTTGGTGCGTTTCAGGCCGGACACACTGTGCGCGGAGCAGACGTGTCCTGGGCCCGGCCCGGCCGTGGAAAGAAGGGAAGGAGAATCAAATAAAAAAAAAAATGGAGTTGGTACGCTAAGTGCCCAGTGAAGCCAAATGACACGTCATTTTTACAGTATGACCTTTTTTCCCCCTTCCAGACATGCAGGCTTTTTAAAAAGCAAAGAAGAGAATTAATTGTAGCAGCTGCCCTCACCCCCCCCCACCCCCAGCAGCATCGCCTCCCCCCAATAAACCATTAACACACATATTTTCCTGTTAGTCCTCCACATTGAGAGTACTTTGTGGAAAAGGGGGGGCAATTCACAAATCAGAACTGGAAAATGACATTTGTCTGTAAATGGCTTCTGGGTCTGGAAATGGCGTTTTTTGTCCTTTTCAAGGGGGGAGGGGGTCGAGTGCGCTTTAAGGAAACCCTTTTTCCAGGTGGAGGAGATGAAAAGACGTTAATTAGTTGTTTGTCAAGTGACATTTGGTTGTTTGGTTCTGGGTTTTCTCTCTTGATTGCGGTTTTTACTTCGGCCAAAAAGGGGGGTGGAATTTGAGATGACCTTTCCTCCTTTTTTCTTAAAGGTGCTGCTTTGGGGAGGGAGGGGGGGAGAAGTTAAAATAAAACAAAAAAAGCATTTAAAAAAAGTGGTGAAATGACCAGAAGAATTACACAAGCATTAATTAGTATGGAAGTTTTCCACTTCCTCGGTAATTTGGTTATCTGAATGGTGAATTTGGTAGGTTAAGACCTAGTTCATGGTCACACTTCAACAAAACAGCTTAGTTATAAAGAATAAAGTGTAAAGGCTGCTTTTCTTTGTGGTGTTTGCTTTGCTTGTTTGGATGGGTTATGTCTTTGTTCTCCTGAGTCCAGGTTTATATAAAGCAGAAAATTATTAAGTGTAAATAAGTCTTTTTGGTGTTTGTGCATTTGCAATTTCAGTAATTAAATGATACATATGTTGAGGTCTTATTTAAAACTTGTAAAGGCAGAATTATACTATGTGAAGAATAATATGCATAAACTTGATTTCAAAGTATAAGCCTGGAAAAGTCTAGAATCTTTTCCTTGGACGCTATCTCGTTACCTGAATTTGAAACAAGTATGCTAATGGTACCTTAAATTTCTAACACCTTTGTGCAATAATCACAAAGTCTCCCCTTAATTTGAGACTGTTACTTTTGAACACACCTTGCATCACTGGGCTCACCTTCCCCAGATGTCCTATATGGCTACATTTTATCACAATTTATTGATAGCCTCTGGCACAGGTGTCTGCAGCCCTAACCAGTGCAAAACATTTTGCATTTTTAAGGTGATTCTCACCAAATATCCCCCCCTCCCAAAAAAAGAGGAAACAATGATGTCCGGAGTCCTCTTTTTAATCCATCTTAATTTAATAGTGAATTACGTACCACAAAAAAACTTTTTCAGCCCAATTCTCTTATTTCATATACGTGGAAACTGAGGCACAGATCTGTTTCGTGCCTCTAAAAGCAGTATTACAAATCCTAACACCTCTGAAATAAGAATATTGGAGATTCTTGAGTAATTTTATGCTTTCTCTTCATGGAATCTCCTAATAATGCCTTTAATATTTTAATGTATGAGAGTGAGACTCATTAAGATAGTGTTTGCTTTGAAATCAATGTTTCTTTAGAAACATTTTAACTTTCCCAGGTACTGATTACAGCCTTGTGAAAAGGCAGGAGAAGGAGGACTGCTTTACTCTCTGGGAAGTAAAACAAAACAATTAAGAAAAGTAAGGGGGAGGGGGGGTAAAGAAAAAAACCCCAACCAGGTTTGTGTGAGAGAAGGGTAAAAAACGGCTCACACAGAATTATTTGTGGGACAGTGTGTATTTACAAAAGAGAAAATGAAAAAAAAAAAATAGCAGCCCTCCTTCTAGCCTGGAAATGTGGTTTTTCACTATTCTTATAAAGGTAAGGTCATTTTAACTGGCGATATGTCACCCTTCTTACTTTTAGCTGGGAAGGGCTTGACATCTTTGAAAACGCAGTGGTTTCTAGGTATATTTTTCTTTACGATTAAAGTTTTTAACTCTTATTAGAGTTGCTGCATGTTAATGTGGTTCTCAAACACTATATTTGGTATTAAAATGTGTTTTTCCAGAAGATAAAATTGGTGGTCTTCTACCACTCCCCCCTCCCGTATAACATGGTTGCTGAATCCAGAGAGAAGGGGGGGGGTGTTGGGTAAAATGCCAGGCTGCGGTTTGAGGCACTGAATTTTCAGTAGCCTGGGGGGGGGGGGGTGCCCGCCCGGAGAGCATCTGCTTTGGGACAGTGCTTGGGAGGCAAGTGCTGCGTCAGACTGCAGTGTCGGCACTGGTGGTGGGTCCTGGGTATTTAACCATGAAGCATCTGACAAACAATGAATTATATGGCTCTACACATTCATGTGTGCAATTTACCTGAATTCTCAGTTTCAAGGATTCAGTTTCACAGTTTGAACTTCAATTTTCTCGCACCCCCTCCCCAAAATGACAAAATTGCATCACTTTCTCCTCCCCCTTTGCTTCCCCACCCCACAAATTTTAAAACAGCCCAAACCTTTAATTCTTGTTTGTTATTCTAATGGTGAAATACTGCAGGGACACAAAGTTGGACATTTATTATATTTTTGATGCGTCAAAATGTCTATGAAAATTGCACGTCTTTATTTTGTTTGTTTGTTTCTGTGTCGCTTCTGCGGGAAAGCAGCAGTCCTCTCACTGCCCAGTGTGTAACATGCCTCCTTCATAACCTGAGACTCACTTTCCTTTTCTAGGTGCGGGAGAGTCTGGTAAAAGCACCATTGTCAAGCAAATGAGGATTCTGCATGTTAATGGGTTTAATGGAGAGTAAGTGTCTAAGCCGCACCAGGGACAGGGACACACTGGATACTAACCTTGAGGAAGTTTAGGTAGCTTGGGAGACTGGGCAGCCAATTTTCACTTAATTTTTTCAGCCTGCATATTAGAAAATCCCGGGGAGAGCTCTTTTAGGGGTTTCCCCCTCCCTCCTTTTAATATTTGTTGCAGCAACAAATCATAATAGTAGTAGCAGTAAGCACCAGTGTCATGTGAAGAAAACACCTCCCCTTCCCCAGGAAAGATGCCTGGCTGGCCCCGGGACAGGTCTGCCGCAGGCTTTGGTGCAGTGGGTCCCCAACATGGCTGACACGGGCTGCGGCCACCCCTTGGTCAGGTGACACCCACCACTGCAGAGCACCCCCCCCCCCCCCCCGCAGAATTCACCGCAATGCACCAAGGGAGGGTGGTGTTTTAACTATTAAAGAAACATTGTTTCAATAATATTCTCTCACAAAACAAAGTTAGAAGAGGCAGCCCTTGTTAATAATTACTCATCCCCCCCACCCTTGGAATTAATGTTATGGGCAAATCATCGTTTTCCTCTTTAAAAATCAATAGTTGTGCCTGAAGGGACGTAGAGGGGATATTTAAATGATGGGAAGGCTAGGAGTTAGGTACTTCTGGCTGGATCAAGGGGCACTTTTGCCTTTGAAACGTCCTTTTAGGCATCGTGGTCTAAGGCAACGTGACGGAACCGCGATGTGAATAAAGATGAAAAGAAAACGCATGTGCTAGGGATGGAAAAAAATACGGGTCTTGCCTGCCGGGCGGGGCGCAGACGGAGGGGAGCGAGCCTCCGGCTAGTCAGGGAGTTGCTCCCCTCGGACCCCAACTAAGCTGACCGGCCTGTTTTCCTGGTGTGAGGGCACTGGGTCACCATTACTAGCTGGTTAGCAGTTCCAGCCCCTCTAACCCAGGTGAAAGTTGACCCCTCCGTTGCATTCCCTTTAGTTTCGGAAGGGGGACCACCAAGTCATGGGGGCACAGTTTAATTTAGTTATACACGCAAAAGCAAGCAGACCCCATAAACTCCAGTAAAAAAGCCCTACTGTCCCCCGAGTACCAGGGAAACAATTTTATCACCTTTCAGAGGTTAAACTGCACCGAAGGCAGCTCTTTATGGAAAATTCTAGAATTTCTTAAATCAAGCGGTCGGGGTGGGGGTAAGAAAAGGATGACATCATGCAAATGGATGTTTCAGTTGAGGTGCTTTTTAGGCTTCCCCTGAGTTCGGAGGGATGGGCTGTTTCACCAACTTTATGGCCGACTCCCAGTGAGTCGTCAATACGCCCATACATGCTGTTAATTACACAGCTGCCTTCTCTCACAGAAGCCAGTTCTGAAATTCTTAATTCCTTACACACCTTTCAGTAAAGTCCTGCCCCCAGAGATGGCCCCCGGTCAATAAACAAACTGGAGACAGACTTCCAGTTACATGAATTTGTCATTTAAAGGAAAACCTGGCATAATCCCCCCCTCCCCGGAACTTAAGGGGGAGCGTTTCAGGAGGCAGGTTACCCGAAACAGACCCGCCTGCGGACCCTCGAAATAAATATTTTGTTTGAAACGACGTGGCTCCTGTTTTTAAAGGGATGCAGCAGCCACTGTTTACCTTAGTTCTGTCCGATGGAAGATAGGACATCCTGAGAATAATTTAAAGTTTTATAATTCTAATTGCCCTCTTTATTTATTTTTAATTTTTAGAGAAAGGATTTTCCTCCCTCAGTGAGCCAGTCTGTAATGCAGTCCAGGCATTTAAACCAGAACTTCTCTCTTTTCTTTTTTTAAAAAGAGGAAGTGAGTTCCCAGTTTGCCTGCTTTGTAGAGGAAGCCATAGGTAATGCTCAAGGATGTTAAATTTAGCCTGCGAAAGTGACATACAGGGAATTCTTAGTGTGAGTCTGGAAGCCTTATTTTTATCTCGTCCAAGGAGCCTCTTTTTTCCCTTTTCCTTGCTGGGGTATTGCAACAAAGACGGTTTCCCTCGTAGCCAGGGATTCCCTAGGAATCTGGGCCGCCGGGTGCGGGTCTTGTCCCTCCTCCCGTGAGTAAATGTGCGCTTCCTGAGTGCTGGCTGAGCTATTCAACTTGCCTTCACTGTCGCAGACTGCGTGCTGGTTACCTGTGTAGAGTAGCTTGTAATTCTCATCTGACTTTCAGAACTAGAGGTCACAGTCAGATTTCCCTAACGCACAGCTAACTTCCTTACACCGAGTGCAGAAGCCGCCATCAGTGCCGGCCGAGCTAATCAGCTAATCGATGACAAACCCCCCGCTTAGCCAGGCTGCCCCTCAGACCTGCAGGGTGGGGTGCCCACCAGTCAGGAAGACTGCGTTTTGAAAGGTTGTTATTTGGTTTGGTTTTCGAAATCCATATATGGTCTTAATTGCTGACAATTTATGGGGAACAGTTATGCATAAATAAAAACATCATATAGGTAGTTTCTGGGCTGCAGGAAGGGAGGTCTTGCTGTTGCGGCAGATGTCACAGGCGGAAGTCACCCGTGTGCTGCCTCTGTTCAGGTACAACACTGAGGATGGAGGTCTGGGAGCTCGAGGACCTCGCAGGTACTGCTGTGTTCTCCAGAGACTGGAGATAAGTCACCGCTGGCTCCCTGGTGCATGTACCAGTAGGGAAAGCACAAGAAAATAATTAGCAGTCCCTTCTGTCCCGGCCAGAGTCTCCAGAGGGCTCGGCTATTCCTGCAGCCAAGGTGTGGAATTCTCCCTCCACGGCCCGCAGCCCAGGAGACCTTCCACGTTAGCCGAAAAGGCCACCTAGGCATTAAGGGGATGGCGGCCCTTTGCTGAGGAATGTAGAGAGGCTGGGTGGGGATTTTGTGAAATTGCAGTGCCTTGCAGATTAGGTGAGCTTTCAATCTCTCTTTAAAAGGGGCGGCGAAGAGGACCCGCAGGCTGCCAGGAGCAACAGCGAAGGGTAGGCACATTCAAAAACAGAAAAACTTTTAAACAAACAGACATGAAGATCATATTGGGAAACTGAGGGCAGAGTCCCGGGAAGAACGCAAAAATCATTCAGGGGCCATCATCCATCTTGATATACATTTGCAAACAACACATAAACAACTTCATCTCATGGCACGTGAAATGCAAAACAGTTCTGCTGTGGGTTTTCTGTTGGCCATCCTTAAAGTATAATTAGATCCAGCTGGGGGAGAGCTACAGCTTCCAGCCTTAGACCATCAGTTTAGGATTTGGGGAATTGCTGTTTTTCCTTATGGTTCTATCCTGTCCAGTCCCCCGCTCCTACCGCCCCCCCCCCCCCAGCTCTTCATTTGAATCTGCTACTTTTTAAAAAAAAACTACTAAATTCCGTCACCCAGTGGGTGGTCTGATTTTAAAATTTCGGACCTCTCTGAGAAAAATTTCCTCTTAAAATATGAGGTGCCACGCCCTCCTTAATTTGGGAAAAAGAAGTACTTGGCACGTGGGCTGAGGGGATAAGTCATTCAGTGATCTCGAAAAGCCTCTGGTCTTTGAACAGTTATCACTGTAATCCGAGGCCTGTATGTCAGCTAGTGGGCAGGACAGGAGAGGAGTGATGGCATCCATCTTTCCCCCCATTCATTATCCAGTTATTTTTTCTTCACTTCCTGCATCCCCACCACCATCACATGCCAGCACACACATGCATGCATGACAGGTAACCTGCTCCAGCTGTGCCTGCACATTCAGCATGCTGTCATCGGCAGCTTTCTCATGAGACCATGCAGGGCCATGGACTGAGTTAGGACATCTCAGAGAAGTGGCTGGGAGGGGCGGGGCAAAGGAGATGGGGGTCGGGACAAAGTGACTGACACATGTTTGTTCATCTGTTTCTTTTAGAATATTTTACCCCTAGATGATGGCTACGGTTTCTCTTCTTCCCCTTCCCCCGACTGTCCTATCACCCTTGCATGCTGGGATTACCCGTTTTAGGAACTTCTAATAAGAATACTATTCTGTTGTGGTGGGGAGGAGGGTGGGAGGGGTGGGGGGTGGGGGGAGGGGGGACTACACCTAACTAAAGATAACTGAGGGGAGGGGAAAAAAAACACAAAAAAATTGAAAAATTCAAAACACACAAAAAAATTGAAAAATACCAAAAATCACAAAAACAACAAAAATGGAATGAAATTCTTAATTGTTCAAAATGTAGTGTGACATCCAAAGTAGACATTTACTCCTTAATTGTTCAAAATGTAGTGTGACATCCAAAGTAGACATTCACTCCTTAATTGTTGAAAATGTAGTGTGACATCCAAATAGACATTGACTCCTTAATTGTTAAAAATGTAGTGTGACATCCAAATAGGCATCTATGTAACAAGTGACTGCTGTCAGTTTACTGTACCAAAAGTTGGCATTTGAGAAGTAGTGACAAGTCCTTACTGAACAACTGTGTGCTAGATGCTGGCCTAACCCTGCCCTCTAACCCTTGCCTGCTCTTCTCTGTGACTGTTCTGCAGTAAATACAATATTAACATAAGTGATAAATAAAACTTCTCTGCATGTCTCCGCAGTCCCTGTCTGTCTTCTGTCTCTCTTCTTTGTCTGTCTGTCCCCATAAAAGCACAAAGATGGAGAACCCCCACCACTGAGGCCCGGGGAGGAGGGGGGGAGCCCTTAGGATCTGAGCCAAGCCCTCTGCTCCTCCATGGGGGCGGGGAGCAACCATGCCCCCGTCCTTCCAGCCCCCGTGTTTGGGTGTCACATGGAAAGGAGACACCTGAGGAGTTTTACTCCGAGTCTTGCCATCGAGCTCAGTTCATTAAGCAGTAGTAAGGGTGACGACGGAGCCTGCCAGCCCCCAGTGTAATATCTCCGTCTACATAGTAATTGCTCGGATGGCAGCCTTTGATGTTGGAGCGTTACCCGAATTAGGTTTCGGATTCCTATTTTAGCGGCCTTATACTGATATACTCCCACATCCACTCACATACGCAGAAGACTGAACACGTTCTCAAAATATCCGTATTTTCAGGCGGGAACTTTCCCAATTATCATACCACTCCTTAACCCGGAAATGGAGCTGAGTGAGCCTGGCCCTGGAGACCGTGCTCTCCGGCTCCGGGCACCGGCACTTAGTCCCCCGACAGCTCGTTTTCATTAACACGAAAGGAGGGGTCCTGGCGCTCGTTGCCATGGAGATGGGGCCTGTTTCTAATGGACAGAAGTGAACTTGTCCTGTGGGGTCTTAGGTGAACTTGAACCCCTAAATAAGCCGGGGGGCGGGGGTGTCAAACACGTCCTGTTAAAGCGCTGACGTCTGCATACCGTACCCCGAGTCTGGACATCCTGGTTGCAGGAAGGAGCTTCAAGTTGCACAAACACACACAGAGGGCTCAGTACTCCCAGTCCCCTCCGTGCAGGGTGGGGCCAGCGGCCCGGGCCCCCTCCCCGCGTCACAGCCCCCAGAGGCCCCCAGAGTGCAGCTCTGGCTCACGGCCCCGCCCCACCCCCAGGTCCCCGCCCCCCAGGCCGCCGCAGCGCGCAGCCCCGCCCTGTGAAGGCCAGCTGAACAGGAAGCGGGTGATTCTGGGGAGGGGGCACCATGAGCTCATTCAAGATGAGCTCATTCAAGATGAGGGTCCATCCCTCACATGCAAATGACCAGGGGATATAACACGACAGAAAAGACCATGTTCTTGGGGGCAGGCTGTTGGCCGATGAGCACACGGCCCCCTCAGCTCCCTGCCCCAGGCCCCTCCCTCCCACACTAACTGGCGGACTGGCTGCTATTAACCCCTTTGCGTTTCCTCTATTCGTGTTCTGTCCTCTCCTCCTGAGGGGTCACCACCTCCATCCCCTGACTCTGGGCGAGGCAACCAGGTGAAGGCTTCAAAGATAGGACATCTCAAGAGATTCTTTTAAAAGTTACAGCAGGAGAAATAAGCTCTGTCCCTTCTGCGGGACTCCTCCTCAGCCATGTCCCTGGGTCTAATACACAGGTGTGTTTGGTTCCAAACCCGCCCCCCAAGCCCAGAGGCAGGGTGGGGGCAATGGACCTGGCACGGTTTATGCCCCAAGCCAGGGGTCCTTTCCCCTAAAAGCACGCGGGCCCAGCCTCCAGTGAAGGGCAGTTTTGGAAAGATAGCATTTTAATTGACCTAATGGGGTGCAGGCTATGCAGGGGGGTTGGGGGAGGGTACCCAGAAGCCCAGGGGCGTGGCCTTTACCAGGGAGGGAGGACGGGATCATGCCACACATTGATTTCCCTCCCGTAGCTGTGCCCCGCCCCGCAGTGCTTCGCCCCGCCCCTTGGGGTGCACAGAGCTCCAGGTGACAGGCTCACCTGTGGCAGAGCCACACCTGTGTCCTGAGGAACACATCTCCGTGATTCTTAGGGAAGAGTTAATTCCATAAGGCCATTATGTAGGTCCAAATTAAAATCAAGAGTGTAAAGCAACAAGGCTTCTAACTTCTGTCCCACCCCACCCCCCACCCCCCAGTGCAAAAGTCCCGGGTCATAGAAGACTTCTGGGGCAGTCTCCATCCTGTCCACATCAGAGGCTCAGCACTAGCAACCAATCATTGCTGCTGGCTGCAGTGACAGACACAATGACTATTTAAATAAGTAAACAATCAAGCAAACAAGTCAACGACCAGGGCTGCAAAAGCCCTGAGGTGGGAATAACGGGCCACCTCTGTTCAGCCACTGCCAGTGGGAGGAAGCCCCAAGTGGAACCATGAAACTTTCTCCCTGGCCACACAATGCCCCGCCCCCGCCCCTCCCCCGCCCCCCGCCCCCCAAGCAGAGATGCTAACACTGAGGCCGTGCTAGTGTGTGGTGGGGGCTTGGAGCAAACAGGACCACATGTGAGGGGAGTAATGGACAGGGTACAACCTCTGGTACAGTAGGCCTTGGTCACTACCTAGATGCCAATTTGCTGATGGAGCCCCCTCGGGCATGGCCTCCAGACAGCTGGGAGGTGGTCGTTTGAGACCCCCTTTATTCGGGACCCTCCGCCACTCCTTCAAGAACAGAATACTATCCTTAGTGGAATGTCTTGACTAAAACGGCCCTGTTAGGCAACATGATGCCATATGATTTTTTTTTCCTTTTCAATCCCACTGTAGTGAGAAGGCCACCAAAGTGCAGGACATCAAAAACAACCTGAAGGAGGCCATTGAAGTATGTGCTCGGTTCTTTCTCGTTCTGTTAGCCCCCCTGTCAGACAGAACTGCCCCTGACCGCCTGCTAAATCCCTTTCAGACCATTGTGGCCGCCATGAGCAACCTGGTGCCGCCCGTGGAGCTGGCCAACCCCGAGAACCAGTTCCGCGTGGACTACATTCTGAGTGTGATGAACGTGCCCGACTTTGATTTCCCTCCCGTAAGCGTTGCCCCGCCCCGCAGCGCTCCGCGCCTCCCCTTGGGGTCCACAGAGCTCCAGGTGACACGGCTCACCTGTGGCAGAGCCACACCTTGTCCCCCCCAACACATCAGTGATTCTTAGGGAAGTTAATTCCATAAGGATCCTTAATATTTAAAAACAAAACAGTTGCCCTCGCCGGTTTGCTCAGTGGATAGAGCGTCGGCCTGCGGACTGAAAGTCCGGGTTCATTCCAGTCAAGGGCACACAAGCCCGGGTTGCAGGCTTGATCCCCTGTAGGGGGCGTGCAGGAGGCAGCCGATCAATGATTTTCTCTCATTATTGATGTTTCTATCTCTCTCCCTTCCTCTCTGAAGTCCATAAAAATATATGAAAAAATAAATAAAAACAAAAAACCACTAAGAATCACTAGGGCATGGCTCAAGATGAATGAGCAAAATTCTGTCACCCCTTGTAAATCTGGGCTCTCCCACCCCCACAAGTGCCCGTCACACCAAAAATCCAGGAGAGAAAAGGCCATGAGTGTGTCACCCTGAATCCCTCGCACCCTAGAGCTCTGCCGGGCCCCTGGGTGCAGGCCCCGCCTCTGACGGCCTCTCTTGTGCCCCCTGCAGGAATTCTACGAGCACGCCAAGGCTCTGTGGGAGGACGAGGGCGTCCGAGCCTGCTATGAGCGCTCCAACGAGTACCAGCTGATTGACTGTGCCCAGTAGTAAGTGACCTCGCCACCTCAGCACGACATGGGCACACACTGAGGGAGTGGTCAGTCCATACCAGGTCGCTTGTCAATGAGCCCTGCTGGTGGTGGCCGGCCAGCTGCCCCCACCTGCACGCAGAGTGCTTCTCATTCACTGGCTTTCAAAGCCCTTAATTGCACTTTTTAGTGCAGTGACATTATTTTATATAAATAATTAATGCCTGTTAAAATGATCATTATTAGCAATAAGGCGACATTTATAATTAATTAGCTTAAAGTCATTAATTGGCTTGATCTCCAGGCATTAGGTAGACAGGGCAGCTCTCACACTTTGGATAATGTAAAAATATTTTACTTTATTGCTATAATTTAAAAACATGACAAAATGATGCCGCCGCCCACCTTCCACCCTCCCCCTTTCTCCCCCTCCTTGGTAGCTGATAATTGCTTTGCTATTGCAAAGGGTTTAATAGACAAGCAAGTTTGTATATTTTCACAACGGACAGAAAAACAGTCCCATCTTGGCCAGTCCCTGCGACCCCCACCCCTTCTTCAACAAAGCCCCTGAGTTTCTCAAAAGTTTGAACTAAAAGCTGGAAGTGCTAATTATAGTAACGAAAAACAAATGGAAATCCTGGCATTGTTTCTGGTTGTGCCCTGGGTCCAAGTCAGAGGACAGGTACAGGCCCGGAGCGCGCCCGCCAGGCGGGACAGCCCTTTCACAGCAGTCTAGGCTGCTTTGTTGTGTTTTTTTAATCTTCCACCATCTTAAAGTTTTTCTTTTTTTTTTCTTTTATTTAATTCTTTATTGTTGAAAGTTTTACATATGTCTCCTTTTCCCCCCCATTGACCTCTCCCCACCCACTCAAAGTTTTTCTTTTTTAATGCAACATTAAAGTACTCCTGCAATTTCAGAAGAAAGTGGCAACATCCCCAGTTTATGGAAAGTTTTAAGAAACTTGGGAAAAAGAGGACATAGCTTGTAAAATGTCTTCCCTGGAGGAGGACCCCGAAGCCCTGGTTAGCACTGACCAGTGAGCTTCTGCTCCACTGCCTTTATGTTAATTTAAAGTTGAGGTAGTGGTACCTTGCCCATTTCTTAAGCTGCCTATTTTTATTTGTTGAGCTGGGGTTTGGCCTGGCCCTGCTCCAGCTGTCTCTCTCACAAGATTTGGTGCTGCTGAGCTATTTATAGAACTGTGGTTCTGTTGCCATGGCAACACGCTGGAGGCCAGGGCGGCTGGGGAGCTATTTCTGGACTGGTGCTGTAATGTAAGACTGATTGGGCAAGTTAGTGTATCCTTCCAGCCAGACTAACTCTAACCTGGTAATAAGGAAGGGGGAAAACTTACAGAACTTCTTTAAATAGACTTTCCCCCCTTTGGACTTTCTTTTCTGATTAGCCACTTGCAGCACTTCCAACCACCCCCACCCGACTCCCCCCCCCCCCCAAAAAACACAAAACGCTGGGTTTAACTAAACGTTAATTAAATTAATCCAATCTTTCAGAAGTTATTTTTCCTAACGGTGTTTCTAGTTGAGCAACACAAAAGCAATAAGTTTAGCTGAGGAGAGAGTGACCACTAATGGGAGTCCCTGAGACCCCAGCCCCCTGTGCCTGCTCCCTGCCGTGTCAGGACCCATAACCCGGGTGGCCCTGAGGTTTTTTTAAAAACTACAAATTTCATATCTGGACTGTCCTGTTTCATGGACCAAACAGACCGGAAGGACACACTGTGCGTGTTTCCTGTTCAGTGTGGTCGGGGCACAAAGGGCCCCTGTGTGCCAATCCCTTTTGTTCTCTTTCATTATCGAGGTTCTTAAAAGGTAGGAGGAAGGGATACCCCTTCTGAGTAACTCAGACATTTCACTTTCATTCGCTTGTGGAGGAAACCCAAAGTGAGAGATGCGAAAGTATACAATTTTCAAATTACCCGCTGATTTAGTCAAAGCCAAACAATTTCACATTTAAAATGTTTTTACTTAGATATTATCAAAGGCACACTGTCTGCTAGGCCTGACTTCAGACTGCAGCTGTAGGCCAGGGGTCCTGGGAGCCCAGTCCTGGTTCCCAGATCTACTGGTCAGCAAATACATTTATCTTCAATTCCATTTGCCCTAACTGCTCTAAGGTATAAGCTTCAAGTCATCAATGTAACCAACACAAGCAGAATTCCCATTGATTTAACTGCGGGGTGATCATTTCCATTAGCTTGACCTGGTATGGAGGCGGGAACATTGGGCAAATTGGCATGACACTCAACACCCCTGTGTCCTCCTTTCCCTCCCAGCTTCCTGGACAAGATTGATGTCATCAAGCAGGACGACTATGTCCCCAGCGATCAGGTACACACGTTCTCAAGCTTTCAAGAGTTTTGCCCTAGATTGGCGATTTTTAACATTTCGGTTGGCTTTGGTGAGACCCATTGACCTTGGTTATGTTGTAGGACCTGCTTCGCTGCCGTGTCCTGACTTCTGGAATCTTTGAGACCAAGTTCCAGGTGGACAAAGTCAACTTCCAGTAAGTGAATGGGTTGTCTTTCTGATAAACTGAGATCATGGTGTCCTGCCCTTTAGAGTAACCAGGGGTCCTTTCTCTTCCAGCATGTTTGACGTGGGCGGCCAGCGTGACGAACGCCGCAAATGGATTCAATGCTTCAATGGTAGGGAAGCGTCTTCTCTCCTGTCTAAGGACTCTCTGCTTTTGTCATTGTGAAGGATCGTTTTGCTTCTGACACATAATTGCCTTGCTTTCTTGTGCTAAAGATGTGACTGCCATCATCTTCGTGGTGGCCAGCAGCAGCTACAACATGGTCATTCGGGAGGACAACCAGACCAACCGCCTGCAGGAGGCTCTGAACCTCTTCAAGAGCATCTGGAACAACAGGTTGGTGGAGCAACCCTCAGGTTCCCTCCCGGCCCCTTGCCCAGGAGGCCTGGACTAATGTCCAGCCCTTGCGTTAGAGCAGAATCTTGTCCAAGCCCTTGGGAAAGCATCTCAAGCCCCTGAAGGAGAGATGCTCTTCTACTGGGGCTTTAACCCTGCTTCCCTCTTTGTCAGATGGCTGCGCACCATCTCTGTGATTCTGTTCCTCAACAAGCAAGACCTGCTCGCTGAGAAAGTCCTTGCTGGAAAATCGAAAATTGAGGACTACTTTCCAGAATTTGCTCGCTACACTACTCCTGAGGATGGTACGTGACCCTCTGCAGTTCACTGGCATGTTCGTTTCTATATACAATCATGTATATGCTAACAAAATATTTGTATTCTTCCTAGCGACTCCTGAGCCTGGAGAGGACCCACGCGTGACCCGGGCCAAGTACTTCATCCGCGACGAGTTTCTGGTGAGTGGACTGTCTTTACTTCTCTCTTTGATTGCTTTTATTCTTAGGGATGGAAATTAACTGAATTCTACACGTGGGGATTAAACTATCCAGTACTTCCGTTTCATTTCATGGGTTGCCCTGTGAATTTTAGCTTTTGTGCCCCTTGACTTGGTTTTGTTTTAATTAATGTTAGTCAAGGATCCTTGGGGGAGCGGACGGGGGATGAGTTTGTGCAGAGGGGGTGCTAACCGAGTGTCCCTGTCTGTGCCACAGAGAATCAGCACTGCCAGTGGAGATGGGCGCCACTACTGCTACCCTCACTTCACCTGCGCTGTGGACACCGAGAACATCCGCCGTGTGTTCAACGACTGCCGCGACATCATCCAGCGCATGCACCTCCGTCAGTATGAGCTGCTCTAAGAAGGGAACCCCCAAATTTAATTAAAGCCTTAAGCACAATTAATTAAAAATGAAATGTACACGCAGTTAATCACCCACCATAGGGCATGATTAACAAAGCAACCTTTCCTCTCCCCCTTGAGTGATTTTGCGAAACCCCCTTTTCCCTTTCAGCTTGCTTAAATATTCCAAATTTAGAAAGCTTAAGGCGGCCTTCAGATAAAGAAAAAGAAAAAAAAGGCCAAAATGGTTCCCTCTCTCTTTAAGTAACTAAAATTAACAGCAGCAAACAGAAATAAAAGAAATAAATGAATTAAATGAATTAAATATTGTCTTGTGCAGCATTAAAAAATCAATAAAAATTTAAAAATAGCAGTTCGGGACTCCTTTGACTTATTTGCGGTTTCGAGCGAACGCCGTTGTTCATGGCGGTGGTGGTGATGAAAAGCTGGGAGGCCCCACATTGAGGTGACAAGGCCCCAGGGTTATAAGTGGGTATAAAATTTTGCCACTTTCTTAACCTAATCTTTGGGTTTCTGAAGGCAGTTTGCAGAAAATACAAAACATCCACCCCATCCTCCTCCCAAACCCATGCCCCATAAAAAACCATTAGGCCCATCAATAATGCTACACTTTGATCTTTGCTGCCCTATCCGAAGGTTCTACTAACTTACACTTCAGTGTATCTGTTGACCCAGAATCTCCCCAAAACAGGTGGTACCAAGAGCTATCAAATAAGTAGATTTGGTATTAAATCAACTAGCTAGCCATTGGGGAAAATTTTAAGCTGGATCTCTACCTCATTCCATACACAAATGAATCATGTTTGTTACATGTTTAAATAGAAAAAGATACTTTAAAATGGCTATTTTTACAATTAAAATATTGGTTTCTAGATTATAACTCTAAACATCACCTAAGATCCAAAAGCCCTAAGTGGGGGAGGGAAGAGGGGGAGGGAGGAGCCTACAAAAATTAAAATCACATAATAAAATATGAATGGGGGTGGAGACTGGATAAAAATCCGTAACAAAGGGTTAATTTCCCTAATAAGCAAAAAGCTCTTAAGAATTAACAAGCAAATCCATCACAAAAATGGGCAAAGTATATGAACAAGCAATTTGCTTAAAAAAATATAAATAACATAGGGGTAAATACGGAACCTCAGTCATAAATGAAATGCAAATGAAACTTGCGCCATTGTTGGGAGGGGGTGGTTGTCCACACTCATGGGCCCCATGAAGCCACGGTGGGTTGGTGCTTGGACCTGAGGTCCACTTGGGTTCCCTAGTACTTCATCCCCAGGATCATCCCTTAAGCATGTGGTCACCCATTGCGTGACTTCCCAGGTGGGTGGGAGCCACAGCATCAAGCATTGCACCTGAGACTGCCCCCAGCGTCAACCATCAACTGTTAACACATTTCTGAAACTGGCCTAATGAAACATTAACCAAGTCGATTCTGCAATTCGGGCCAAAAATCCACTTCCTGTTTCCCAAATCAAATTAAACCCAACCAAATTAAATATCAAGCAAAATGAACCCCAAGGAGTGCACAAAAAGTACCAAATATACCATTTCCATAAACCTTCTCAAAGCTTCTTATGAAATATTCAGTCCACATAAAAATTGTGTGCTTGCTGTGTAGACTAAGGTATGAAACAACAAGCCAGACCTGCCCACAAATTCCCATAGTCCCACAAAGCACTCCAAATAAACACAACTAATTAAAACCCAGAGCCAGCTATCAAGTGTAAGCACGAGACCAGCCCACTCCACAAACACCCACCCAAGGAAAAGGCTGTGCCAACAGAAAACATAGGTTCAACACCAATCCTGTAGCTTCTCTTTCAAGATGGCCACCTGTCTATGTAGAAATTCCAGAACCTTCTCTGAATAGTCTACATAAAATTGCCACAGCACTAGCCACATATCCACCAAAATTAGAAAACAAAGTCCCAGGCCACAGAGCAGTTACACCAAGAAAATGATACCCCAAGACCCCCCTCATTGCTAGTCAAAACTGGCAGCAACTTTGTGAGAATTTATAGGAGGGAATAGAAATCACCTACTATGTGCCAATCTGCCCAATGAGATGGACTCACCATAACTGCCACTGTACCAATGAGTAAATGGAGGCCTAGAGAGGCCAGAGGCATGGCTAGTACGTGGGGAAAATGACCTTCAAATTCAGGTAGACAGACTACTTGACTACAACACTGTATAATGTTATTTTAGAATATACAGAAGAAAAGAGGAAAAGGTCTCCTGCTGCTCCTTCCAGGATGCCAGTGGTCAGGAGTCATGACCTGTGACCCCAAGGGGAACTCCTGCAGGGCCCCATGGGTTCCATATGCGGTGGTGGTGATGACCGGGTGGATGGATAGGTGGCAGAGGGGGGTGGGGTCCTCTTCCCTCAGTGCCCACCAGTTCAGAGGGTTGCCATGGGGCCACTCCAGTCACTCAGATGTGTAAGGGTCCCTTCCCTTCCTTATAGTCCATCCCTTCTCTTAAAACATTTTCATTGCCATGATCCTTTGATCTGGTACCAAACCTAACTTTTATAGGTAGGGCCACTTTAAAATTTAAATTCTAGGATCTTCAGAAAGTCAAATTATGAAGAATTACACCTAAATTTTTTATTACAAGGAACCACTAGTTTTAAAATTTTGAGCTGAATTTTATATCTCTTTTTAAATGCAAAACACACACACATGCATTTTAATTTAATTTAAAAATTTCCATCACCATTTATCCCCTCTACTCTAGAGGCCCAGTGCATGAAATTTGTGCACGGGAGGGGGGGTGTCCCTCAGCCCTGCCTGCACTCTCTCCAATCTGGGATCCCTCTCACAACCCAGGACCACTGCCTCCTAACCACTCACCTGCCTGCCTGCCTAATGCCCGCAACGGCCCTCCCCTGCTGGCCTGGTCGGCCCCAACGGCCCTCCCCTGCCGGCCTGATCTTGCCCCCAACGGCCCTTCCCTGCTGGCCTGGTCGCCCCCAACTGCCCTCCCCTGCCAGCCTGGTTGCCCCCAATGGCCCTCCCCTTCCAGCCTGGTCGCCCCCAACGGCCCTCCCCTGCCGGCCTGATCTTGCCCCCAGCGGCCCTTCCCTGCTGGCCTGGTCACCCCCAACTGCCCTCCCCTGCCAACCTGATTGCCCCTAG
>NW_005871203.1:3163498-3189177 GCF_000147115.1 Myotis lucifugus
CTCTGCCTTGGGCCCCCACCACCAATGGTTTTTGTTCTGGAAGGAAAGTCAGACATTCGGAAGAATGGCCGGGTTAGCCCCGGTCTAAATTAAGCATATTACCCCTTTTAATTAGGTATAAATGCGCTCTTTCCACCTCTGCCCATCCCCCCTCTACCCCTGTAATCATCACACTATTTGTACATGTCCATGAGTTCACAAAAACAACCGTATTTTTTATAAAAGTAACAATTTGTGCCACAATTAAAGGTGCAGAGGGCCAAATTATTATAAATAAATATTCATTGATTTTTTAAAATTATTTTTTTTACTAGAGGCCAGGTGCACGGATTCATGCACTGGTTGGGGGGGCGTGGCCTGTGGGGATCCACCATTTGTGGGAACACCACTCATCCCAGTCAGCTGAGCTGTGCTCCCACAGCACTGACCACCAGGGGGCAGCTCCTGCATTGAGCATCTGCTCCCTGGTGGTCAGTGTGTGTCACAGCAACTGGTCAACCGGTCGTCCTGGTCATTCTGCCGTTTGGTCGCTGGGCTTTTATATATATAGACTAGAGGCCCGGTGCCCAAAATTCATGCATGGGTAGGTCCCTAGGCCTGGCCGTTGATGAGGGCCTATCAGGGCCTTTCAGCTGCCAGCCGGGGCCTTCCTTCATTCCTTGCCTTGTGGTCAGTGCATGTCATAGTCAGTGATTGAACTCCCAATCTCCTGGTCGAACTCCCGAGGGGACACTTTGCATATTAGCCTTTTATATATATAGATAATTATTTATTGTAGAAAGTATTACATATGTCCCTCTTTTTCCCCCATTGACCCCCTCCAACCCAAACTGCTCCCCCGCCCTAGGACCTCACTGCCACATTATCTGTGTCCATGGGTCATGCATATATGCATACAAGGACCTTGGTTGATTACCTCCCAACCACCAACACTCCCTCACCTTTTCTCTGAGATTTCACACTCTGTTCCATGCTTCCATGTCTCTGGATCCACACCGTTTATCAATTTATTTTGTTATTTAGTTTCCACATATGAGTGAGATCATGGGATACTTGTCTTTCTCTCACTGATTTATTTCACTTAGCATGATACTCTCCAGGTCCCTCCATGCTGTCTCAAAGGGTAAGAGATCCTTCTTTTTTACTGCTGCATAGTATTCCATGCTGTAAATGTACCACAGCTTTCTTATCCACTCATCTACTGATGGGCACTTGGGCTGTTTCCAGATCTTAACTATTGTAAATTGTGCTGCTATGAACATAGGGCTGCACACATCCTTTCTGATTGGTGTTTCAGGTTTCTTAGGTTATATTCCTAGAAGTGGGATCACTGGGTCAAATGGCAGTTCCATATTTAATTTTTTGAGGAAACTCCATACTGTTTTCAATAATGTCTGCACCAGTCTCCATTCCCATTAGCCGTGTACCAGGGTTCCCTTTTCTCCACATCCTCACCAGCTCTTGTCATTTGTTGATTTGTTGATGGTAGCCATTCTGACAGGTGTGAGGTGATACCTCCTTGTTATTTTAATTTGCATCTTGATGATGATGGTCAGGGACAGGGACACTGAGCATTTTTTCATATATCTCTTGGCCATCTGTATGTCCTCTTTCAAGATGTGTCTATTTAGGTCCTTTGCCCATTTTTTAATTGGATTGTTTATTTTTCTTTTGTTGAGTTTTATGAATTCCTTATATATTTTGGATATTAACCCTTTATCAAATGTATTATTGCCAAATATGTTCTCCTATGCAGTGAGCTCCCTTTTCTTTTTGTTGATGGTTTCTTTTGCTGTGCAGAAGCTTTTTATTTTGATGGAGTCCCATTTGTTTATTTTCTCCTTAGTTTCCTTTGCCCTAGGAGATGTATCTGTAATCATAATGCTTCAAGAGATGTCTGAGAATTTGCTGCCTGTGGTTTCATCTAGCATTTTTAAGGTTTTACAAGTTATACTTAAGTCTTTTATCCATTTTTAGTTTCTTCTTGTGTGTGGTGTAAGTTGGGGGTTAGTTTCGGTTTTTTGGCATGTATCTATGAAGCACCATTTCCCAACACCATTTATTGAAATGACTTTCTTTTATTTTGTATTTTATTTTTTACATGCAATAAACACTAATATTTCAAGAAAAATGATTTTAAGGATAATAATATTACATGCAATAAACATTAATATGTTAAGAAAAAAGATTTTAAATATAATAATATTACCAAAACTGTACTAACACAGTGTAATATCACAAAAGTTGTAGGAAGTATTAAAAATCTGCAAATTACAAGATTACTTCTATTGTAAAACATTTTATTCTCTGGCTCTATTTTGGTTCATCAGTTTATGTTGTTCATTATATTCCACAAATGAGTGAGATCATGTGATATTTATCTTTCTCCAACTGGCTTATTTCACTTAGCATAATGTTCTGTAGCTCCATCCATGCTGTTGCAAATGGTAAGAGTTCCTTCTTTTTCACAGCAGCATAGTATTCCATCGTGTAGATGTACCACAGTTTTTTAATCCTCTCATCTGCTGATGGGCACTTAGGCTGCTTCCAAATCTTAGCTATGTAAATGGTGCTGCTATGAACATAGAGGTGCATATATCCTTTCTGATTGGTGTTTCTGATTTCTTGGGATATATTCCTAGAAGTGGGATTACTGGGTCAAATGGGAGTTCCATTTTTAGCTTTTTGAAGATACTCCATACTGTTCTCCACATTGGCTGCACCAGTCTGCATTCCCACCAGCAGTGCATGAGGGTTCCTTTTTCTCCACATCCTCACCAGCACTTGTCATTTGTTGATTTTTTGATGACAGCTATTCTGACAGGTGTGAGATGGTACCTCATTGTTGTTTTAATTTGCATCTCTCAGATAATTAGTGATTTTGAGCATGTTTTTATATGTCTGTTGGCCTTCTGTAGGTCCTCTTTCAAGAAGTGTCTATTGAGGTCCTTTGCCCATTTTTTGATTGGATTGTTTATCCTCCTTTTGTTAAGTTGTATGAATTCCCTGTAAATTTTGGAGATTAAACACTTATCAGAGATAACATTGGCAAATATGTTGTCCCATGCAGTGGGCTTTCTTGTTGTTTTGTTGATGGTTTCTTTTGCTGTACAGAAGCTTTTTATTTTGATGTAGTCCCACTCATTTATTTTCTCCTTAGTTTCCATTGTCCTAGGAGATGTATGAGTAAAGATATTGTTATGACATATGTCTGATATTTTGCTGCCTATGGATTCTTCTAAGATTTTTATGGTTTCCCTTCTTTTGTTTAAGTCCTTTATCCATTTTGAGTTTATTTTTGTGTATGGTATAAATTGGTGGTCTGGTGTCATTTTTTTGCATGTGTCTGTCCAGTTTTCCCAACACCATTTATTTTTTTTTAATTTATATTTTATTGAGTTTTTACAGAGAGGAAGGGAGAGGGATAGAGAGTTAGAAACATCAATGAGAGAGAAACATCGATCAGCTGCCTCCTGCACACCCCCTACTGGAGATGTGCCTCAACCAAGGTACATGCCCTTGACCGGAATTGAACCTGGGACCCTTCAGTCTGCAGGTTGACACTCTATCCACTGAGCCAAACCAGTTAGGGCCCAACACCATTTATTAAAGAGACTGTCTTGACTCCATTATATGCTCTTGTCTCCTTTGTCAAATATTAATTGAGCATAATGGTTTGGGTCTACTTCTGGGTTCTCTGTTTGGTTCCATTGGTCTATATGTCTGTTCTTGTGCCAGTACCAGGCAGTTTTGAGAACAGTGGCTTTGTAATATAGCTTGGTATCTGATATTGTGACCCCTCCAACTTTGTTCTTCTTTCTCAGGATTGCTGTGGCTATTCGGGGTCTTTTTTTTAATTCCATATGAATTTTTGGAGAGTTTATTCTAGGTCTGTGAAATATTCCATTGGTATATTAATGGGGAATGCATTAAATCTATAGATTGCTTTGAGAAATATGGTCATTGTAATTATGGTGATTCTACCAAGCCATGAACACGGTATATTCTTCCATCTGTTTATGTCTTCCTCTATCTCTTTTTTCAATGTCCTATAATTTTCCGAGTACAGGCCTTTAACTTCCTTAATTAAGTTTATTTCTAGGTATCTTAATTTTTTTGTTGCTATGGTAAATGGGATTGTTTTTTAGTTTCTCTTTCTGTGAGTTCATTATTGGGTTATAAAAAAGCCATAGATTTCTGGGTGTTAATTTTGTATCCTGCTACATTGCTGAATTCATTTATTAATCTAGTAGTTTCTTGCTGGAGTCTTTGGGGTTTTCTATGTACTATATCATGTCATCGGCAAATAATGACGGTTTTACTTCTTCTTTTCCAATTTGGATACCTTTTATTTCTTCTTCTCGTCTGGTCGCTATGGCTAGCACTTCCAGTACTATGTCCAACAGGAGTGGTGAAAGTGGGCATCCCTGTCTTATTCCTGTTCTTAGGGGAAATAATTTTAGTTTTTTCCCACTGAGTATGATGTTGGCTGTAGGTTTGTCATATATGGGGCTTTATCATGTTGAAATATGCTCCTTTTATTCCCACTTTTCTGAGAGGTTTGTTTGTTTGTTTTTCAGAAATAGGTGTTGGATTTTGTTGAATGTTTTTTCTGCATCTATTGATATGATCATGTGATTTTTGTCTTTCAATTTGTTTATGTGATGTATCACGTTATTGATTTGTGAATATTTTACCAGCCTTGCATGTCTGGAATAAATCCCACTTGGTCATGATGTATGATCTTTTTGATATATTATTGGATCCGATTTGTTAATATTTTGTTGAGGATTTTGGCATCTATGTTCATCAGGGATATTGGCCTGTAATTCTCTTTCTTTGTAGTGTCTTTATCTGGTTTTGGAATTAAGGTAATGCTGGCCTCATAAAAAAGACTTTGGAAGTGTTCCTTCCTCTTGGATTTTCTGAAATAGTTTGAGGAGTATACTTGTAGGTGTCAGTTCTTCTTTGAAGGTTTGGTAAAACACCTCTCTGAAGCTGTCCTGACCTGGGCTTTTGTTTGCTGGGAGTTTTTTGATTTCTGCTTCTATTTTATCAGTTGTTATTGGCCTATTCAGGTTTTTTTATTCTTCCTGCTTCTGTTTTGGGTGATTGCATTTTTCTAGGTTTTGTCTATTTCGTCTACATTGTCCAGCTTGTTGGTATATAGTTGTTCATAGTATTTCCTTACAATCCTTTGTATTTCTGTGGTGTCAGTGGTTACTCCTCCACTTTCATTTCTGATTTTATTTATTTGGGTCATTTCTCTCTGTTTCTTGATGAGTCTGGCTAATGGTTCATCAATTTTGTTTATCTTGTCAAAGGAACAGCCCTCGGTTTCATTTATTTTTTTGTATTAGTTTTTTAGTCTCTATATTGTTTTTTCTGCTCTAATTTTTATTATTTCCTTCCTTCTACTTACTCTGCACTTTTCTTGTTGTTCTCTTTCTAGTTCTTTAAGTTGTAGGGTTAAATAGTTTATTGCTGATTTTTCTTGTTTTTTGAGGTAGGCTTGTAGTGTTATGAACTTCCCTCTCAGGGATGTTTTTCTTGTGTCCCAGAGATTTTGGATTGTTGTGTGTTAATTTTCATTTATTTCCAGGAAGTTTTTGATTTGTTTCTTGATCTCATTGGTCACCCATGCATTGTTTAATAAAATGCTATTTAGCCTCCATGTGTTTGAATATTTTTGGCTTTTATTTTTTTACTGTAGTTGATTTCTAATTTCATTCCATTGTTATCTGAGAAGATGCTTTATATGATTTCAATCTTCTTTAATTATAGAGACTTGTTTTGTGTCCTAATTTATGGTCTATCTTTGTGAATGGACCATGTGCACTTGAGAAGAATGTATATTCTGCTGCATTGGGGTGAAATGTTCTATAAATGTCAATTAAATCCATCTGATCCAGTGTGTCCTTTAGAGTCTTTCCTTGTTAAGTTTTTGTCTAGAACAGTGGTCGGCAAAGAGCCGCATGTGGCCCGCGATGCGCAGTTTGCTGAACACTGGTCTAGAAGATCGAGCCAGTGAAGTCAGCAGGGTGTTAAAGCCCCATAATATGACTGTATTATTATCTATCTCTCCTTTAAAATCCTGTAGAAGTTTTTAAAAATATATTTATGTGGTCCTATTTTAGGTGCCTATATGTTTACCAGGGTTATATCCTCTTGTTTGATAGATCCCTTTAGTATTATCTCCTATGATGGCCTTCATTTTGAAGTCTATTTTGTCATATTTAGTATTGCTACTCCAGCTTTTTATTCTTTTCCTTTTGCAGAGAAAAGGTTTTTTTTTCCATCTCTTCACTCTTATCCTGTGTGAGTCTTTTGGTCTGAGGTGGGTCTCTTGTAGACAGCATATAGCTGGGTCATGTTTTCCTAGCCATTCAACTGCCATTTGATTGGAGCATTTAATCTATATTTATTTAAGGTTATTATTAATAGGTACTTATTTATTGCCATTTTAATTCTGTAAGCCTAAGTTTCTCTTTTTATTTCTTCTGTTCAAACCAGCATTTCCTTTAGCATTTCTTGTTATGCTGGCTTGGTGCTGATATATTCCTTTAGCCTTTTCTTGTCTGGGAAGGTCTTTATTTGATAGTCTATTTCGAATGATAGCCTTTCTGGATATAGTAATACTGGTTTCAGATCTGTGCCTTCCATTACCTTGAGTACTTCATGCCATTCCCTTCTGGCCTGTAGAATTTCTGATGAGAAATCAGGTGTCAGCCCTATGGGAGCTCCTTTGTAGGTAACAGTTTGCTTTTGTCTTGCTGCCTTTAAGATTCTCTCTTTGTCTCTAATTTTTGGCATGTTAATCATGTTGAGTCTGGGTGTGTGCCTTTTTTGTCTCTAAGTTTTGGCATTTTAATTATGATGTGTTTGGGTGTGGGCCTGTTTTGGTTCTTCTTGCTTGGGGTTCTCTGTGCCTTCTGGACTTGTGTGACTTTTTCCTTTACCAGGTTGGGGAAGTTTTCTGCCATTATTTCTTCAGACATGTTCCCTAGCTCTTTCTCCCTTTCCGACTCTTCTGGCACACCTGTTATTCAAATATTGTTACATTTCATGTTGTTCCACCACTATTTTAAGCTCTCTTGTTTTTTAACTGTTTTTTCTTTTTGGTTCTCTGATTGAGTGATATTTTCAACCCTGTCTTCTATTTCATTGATTCTATCCTCAGCTTCCTCTAATCTGCTGTGTATTCCTTCTAATGTGTTCTTTATTTGTACTATGTCTTTCTTTATTTCTGTTTTCATAATTACTATATCTTTTCTCATACTGTTGAGCATCTTTACCATAATTATTCTTAACTCTGGATCAGATAAATTTCTTATCTCCATTTCATTTATCTCTTCTTCTGGAGAATTCTCTTGTTGTTTCATTTGTTGGTTGTTTCTTTGTCTCCTCAATTTGGCTGCCAGTCTTTGGTTATCAGGGTTCTCTCCAGTGAGTCTTCTGTTGATTATTCATGAAGTTTTCCTGTATTTTAGCTGTAATTCAATTTGGTCCTGGGAGCATGTTTGTGCAGCATCCACTTACTCCTCTGCCATTTTTTATCTGGGAGCTGCTGACACCCATGAGTCAATCAACTGCGTCCTCCACCTCAGAAGTCTATTCATTGATCTTTTAGAGAAATAATAATAATAATAATAATAATAATAATAATAATAAATGACTAAGCCCCTGAATGAGGCCTAATAGGAAGAGGGCCTAGATATGGGCAGAATTTTTACCCACTTTCATGTATTTTTTTAAATATGGGCAAAATTACATAAAAATAAATGTCCCTTCTTTGTCAAATGACATTCTGTTACCATAATATGTGTGTTTTCTTGGTCATTTTAGTCATCTTATAATTCAACAAATGTAGAGATCTGTAGTCACTGCCAGCCACTAGGAGTACTGCTCTCATGGGTTTATACTGGATTAGGGGAGATATACATTTACCAAATAAATAATCAAAAGAACTACATGTAATGTCAAGTTGGGGACATTGGGGAATGGGATATATCTAGAGAGGGATTCCACTTTAGATAGAATAGCCAGGAGGGCCTCCTGGAGGAGGTGACTTTTCTTATGGGAATACAAGGATAAGAAGGAACTAGACATCCAAGGACAAATAGCACTATTTCTGATTAATATCAGTTAATAAAACATTATAGTTAATGTTTATGGAGCACTTTACTATGTGCCAAGAACTGTCCCAGGCCCTTGATACGGATTATCTCACGTAATCATTTTGAAACTATGAAAATGTACCCTTAACATCTCTACAAGATGTACTCAAATTTGCACTGCGCAAAAATGAAAAAGGTAAATTACATCTAAAACACTGTGAATAATTCATGCAAATTATTTTTTCAACAAAGGTTACACTAAAAGGCCATTGCAATCACCATTTAATTTGAGTAATTGCTACCCAATAATTGCTATTCTGGGGTTGGGTAATTTAGTGTCTCTACCATAATTGTCCTGTGTTTAAACATTCATATACTATAAATGAGTAAACTTTTCTGGTTTTACCTATTTTATTCTCTGTATCAATTAGGTATGTGTGCAGCTGCAAATAACAGAATCTTTACTTGGAGTGGCATAGAAAAACAGAGGCTTCTGTCTCACTCACCGAGCATTCCACAGGTAGGTGGTTCCTGGTGGGATTTCAGCAGCTCATCAGTGGCAGCACCAATGCCTCCACAAGTCTTTTGGCTTCTCTCTCAAGGCTGTAAGATGGTATCATGGCATTAGCCCAAGGCAGAAAGATGAGGAAAAGGGCAGCTCAGTCAACTCCCTCGGATATCAGAATGCAAATGCTTTGTTGATGTTCTTTCTTCTCTCCACCAGCTAGCAAGATAAATTGGTATATGGATAGATACACAGCTAGCTAGGCTGACAGAAAAATGCCTATTCAATAGCACTGTCACACACACACACACACACACACACACACACACACACAGGAATTTATCATTTAGATTTTGAAGGAATATCTAGAAAGATATGTGCACTGCCTATAGTTTGTAAGGATTATGGAAGATAAGTAAAAAACTTTCAAATCATAAGAGATTAATTTGTGTAATTCTGTGTAAGTCAGTTTGAAAGCCTACATGAAATAGATAATTGTCCAGATAAATACTGTTTATCAAAATTGAAACCCAGTTTCCACAGAAAAAAATATAGAGCATAGTTGGAAAGCAGCGAGATAAAATGGCTCCAGGCATTTTGAAGTGGGAAGCTGGGAAGAAGCCTGAAGGAGGCTCCTGGGTGCCAGTGTCTGCTTCATCAGCATTTAGGTTATGAAATAAGCGTATTCCAGTTGAGAACATTCATTGAACAATAATACATCTATGATTTGTGCAGTTTTCAGTATGTATATTATATTTTAAAGTTTTTTAATGAGGAAAAGGAAAAAGGCACCAGGCTCACATAGTTTTACAGGGGATTCTACCAAATCTTTTGAGATCAAATAATTACAATACTAGCTAAATTATTCCAGAGTAGAACCAAAGGAAAACTTCAAAATTATTTTTATGAAGTATAACAATGACTCTAAACCATGTCAAAGATTGCATCTAAAAGTAAAATGATAAACTAACCTCACTTATGAGTATCAATATAAAAATCTTTAAATTTAAGCAAGCAGAATACAATGTTAGATTTTAAAAAATCATATGTCATGCCTAGATGAGATATATCCTATGACTTCAATGTTGGTTCAATATTAGAAAAATTAAGTTTTGCCAAAATTTAATACCCATTTATATTTTTAGAAATTCAATAACTGTAATTAATGAAAATGTCATATGACTATGTAACATATATGTATACTATATATAACATACATATATATAATTTGTATAGTATAATGCATATACATATATAACATATATACATAAAATATTTTTTTCTCTAATAACCAAAATTTTACTTAATGATGAACCTCTAAAAACTTTCCCACTAAGGGCAGAAATAAGAAACAAAAAAGACAGGGGTGCCTCATATCACCATACTTATTGTATCAAACATGGAAGCCAATTCAATTAGACAAAAGAAAGCAATTAGAGGTCAGTGAATTGGAAAGGAGGAAGTAGAACTATCCTTTACTGCAAATGATATAATTAAATATCATAACTCCCTCAAAATATTCACAGAAAAATAATTACTAAAATATGAGAATTTAGTAAAGAACAGGTTTATAAGATCAACATGCAAAAATCAATAGCCTTTCAATAATGTATAGAACATCCAGAAAGAAAATCAACAAATGGCTGACTTGAACAGCACGACAGACCAAGTAGACCTAACAAACAGACGGAACTTTCTACTCAGTAGAATAACACACATTCTTTCAAATGCACATGAAACATCCTCCAGGAGAAATCACATGTTAGGTCACAAAACAAGTCCTAACAAATGTAAGATCAAAATCATTCCAGGTACCTTTCCCATCCAATGATTCCCATGGAATGGAACTAGAAAGCATAACTGCAAGAAAACGAGAACATTCATAAATATGTGGGAACTCAAGAACACATTCTTGAATAACTATTTGGTCCAAGAGGAAATTAAAAGGACATCTAAAACGTATCTTGAGACAAACAAAAATGCAATACAGTATGCAAAAACTTACAGGATGCAACAAAAGCAATATTAAGAGGAAAGCTTATAGTGACAAAACCTACATTAAAAAAGAGGAAAGGTCTCAAATAAACAAACTAACGTTATACGTCAAAAACCTAGAAAAATAAGAACAAACCAAGCCTAAAGTTAGCAAAAGAAAAAAAATATATAAAGTAGAAATAAATCAAATAGAGCATAGACACACAATAGGGGGAAAGTAGGAATTGATTTTTTGAAAAGATGAACAAACCTTAGTTACCCTAAGAAAAAAAGAAATGCTAAAATTTCAAACATCAGAAATGAAAGAGGAAATATTACAACAGATGACTCAGGGGGAAAAAAGGATCATAAGAGATGATTATGAACAATTATATGCCAGCGAATTGGATAACCTAGAAGAAATAGCTAAATTCCTATAAACATACAACCTACCAAAACTGAATCAAGAAGAAATAGAGCTCTGGCTGGGGGCTCATTTCTTTGAAGCATCGTCCCATACACCAAAAGGTTGCAGGTTTGATTCCCAGTCAGGGCACATACCTGTGTTGTGGATTCGATTCCCAGTTGGGGCACATATGGAAGGGAGCCAATTGATGCTTCTCTCACACATTAGTGTTTCTCCCTCTCAAATAAATAAAAATATATCCTTGGTTGAGGATTAAAAAAAGAAAAGAAGAAGAAATAGAAGGCCTGAACAGACCATGATAAATAAGCAGATTGAATTAGTAACCAGAAGCCTTCCAACAAAAAAAAGTCTAGGACCAGAAGGTTGCATGGGTAAAATCTAGCAAAAATATAAAGATAAATTAATGCCAATCCTATTTAAACTCTTCCAAAATTATAGAAGAGGAAATACTTCCAAACTTATTGCATGAGGCCAGCATCACCCTGATACCAAAAAAAAAAGTAAAGATACCACAAAAAAGTAAACTGTAGGCCAATATTCCTGATGAACATAGATGCAAAATTCCTCAATAAAATACCAACAAATCAAATGTTGTAGCACATTAAAAGGATCTTACATCATGACCCAGTGGGATTTACCCCTGAGATGCAAGCATGGTCAACACATGCAAGTCAATCAATGTGATATGCCCCATTAACAAAATGAAGGATAAAAATCACATGATTAACTCACCTGATGCAGAAAAACATTTGACAAAATTTAACATCCATTCATGATTTTAAAAAAACTCTTGTCCAGCCGGTATTGCTCAGTGGTTGACAGTTGACCTATGAACCAGGAGGTCATGGTTTGATTCCTGGGCTAGATCCCCTGTGTGGGGCATAGAGGAGGCAGCCAATCAATGATTCTCTCTCATCATTGATGTTTTTATCTTTCTCTCGCTCCCTCTTCTCTGAAATAAATTTTTTAAAAAAAGAACTCTCAACAAAATCGGTATAGAAGGAACTTAACTCAACACAAAAAAGGTCATATATGAAAAGGCAAAGCTAACATCATAATCAATGGGGTAAAATTAAAAGCTTTTCCTCTACGTTCTGGTACAAGGAAGGATACTCACTCCTGCCACTTTTTTTAAAAATCCTAATCCAAGGATATTTTTTTCCATTGATTTCTAGAGAGAATGGAAGGGGAGAAGGAGAGAGAGATGGAAGGGAGGGAGGACGGGGGAGAGAGAGAGAAACATTGACATGAGAGAGACACATCAATTGTCACCTCCCACATGCACCCGTACCAAGGCTGGGGAACCTACAACAAATGTACAATGGCCCCGACCAGGAATCCAATCCACAACCCTTCGGTCCATGGGCTGACACTCTAACCACTGAGCAAACTGGCCAGGGCACTCCTGCCACTTTTGTTTAGCATAGTACTGCAAGTTGTAGCCAGAGCAATTAGGCAAGAAAAAGAAATACAAAGCATTCAATTGGAAAGGAATAAGTAAAATTATCTCTGTTTGCAAATGACATTATCATATGTGTAAAAAGCTCAAGACTCAACAACAACAACAAAATTGTTAGAACTAATAGATGAATTAAGTAAGGTTACAGGATAAAAAAATCAGTCACATTTCTATACACAAATAATAAACTTTCCAAAAAGGAATTTAAGAAAACAATCCCATTCATATAGCAACAAAAAGAATAAATTGTTCAGAAGTAAACTAAACCAAAGAGGAGAAACACTGGTACACTGAAATTTATAAAACATTGGCGAAGGAAGCTAAAGATGACTCAGATAAACGGAAAGACATCCATGTTCATGGACTGGAATAATTTATATTGTTAAAATGTCAATTCTACCCCAAATGATCTATAGATCCAATGCAACCTCTATCAAAATCCCAAAGGTGTTCTTTATAGAAAAAAATCCTAAAATTAATGTAAAATGACAAAAGACTCCAAATAGCCAACACAATCTTGAACAAGAAGAACAAACCTAGAGGCATCACACTTTCTGATTTCAAAATGTATTACAAAGTTTTTGTAATCAGAACAGTAGCGTACTAGCAAAAATCAATTAACGGGAGTGCATCCAATGAGAAAATTTCTGCACAACAACAGAAACAATCAACAGAGAAAAAGGCAAACCATGGAATGGGAGAATATATGTGCAAATCGTACATCTGATAAGGGGTCGTTAACCAAAAAATACAGGCAGATCTCAGAGATACTCGGTTTTGGTTCCAGGACACTGCAATAAAGGGATTATCGCAACAGAGCAAGCCAAGCTAATTGTTTTGGTTCCCTGTGCACATGAAAGTTATGCTATACTATGCTATAGTCTATTAAGTGGACAATAGCATTATATCTTTAAAAACCAATATACATACCTTGATTTTAAAATCAAGCATTTTATTTTTTATTTTGCTCTTTTTAAAAAATATTTATTGTTGAAAGTATTACATAAGTCCTCCTTTTCCCCCCATTAACCTCTTCCAGCCCGCTCCCGTCCTCCCCCCACCCCAAATCACCCGAACCTTCAGCGAGTTGTAATCTTTTTTGCTGGTGGAGGGTCTCGCCTTGATGTCGATGCCAGCTGACTGATGAGAGGGGTTGCAGAAGGTTGGGGTGACTTTGGCAATTTTTAAAATAAGACAACAATGAAGTTTGCCACATCAATTGATTCTTCCTTTCACAAATGATTTCTCAAAGATCACTGATCACAGGTCACTGTACCAACTATAATTATAGTGAAAAGTTGGAACTATTGCGAGAATTACCAAAATACAACAAAAATTGAGCAAAACACAACAAAACGATGTATGCCTGTATAAGGAACACACACAACTCAATAGCCAAAATACCAAATAACCTGATTATAAAATGTGCAAGGACCTGGATAGATTTGCTCAAGAGAAGACACACAGGTCCTTGCTGGGTGGGTCACTTGGTTGAAGTGTCATCCCATACACCAAAAAGGTTGCAGTTTGATCCCCAATTAGGGTGCATATGAGAGGCAACCGATCAATGTTTCTCTCACAAATCGATGATATATTCTCTCTCTCTCTCCCTCCCTCCCTCCCTCCTTCTCTTTGTCTCTGTTTCTGTCTAAAAATCAATGAACATATCCTCGGGTGAGGATTAAAAGAAAAAAGAAGACATACAAATGGTCAACAGGTATATGAAAATATTCTCAACTTCACTAATCATCAGGGAACTGCAAATCAAAACTACAATGAGATACCACCTCACACCTGTAAGAATGGCTATTACAAAAAAGACAAGAGATAACTTGTTAAGTATGGAGAGAGTAGGAAATCCTTGTACATGGTTGGTGGGACTGTGAGTTGCTATAGCATCTATAGATAAGGGTATGGCGGTTCCTCAAAAAATTAAAAATTAAAGTGCCATGTGGTCCAGCAATCCTACTTCTGGTTATATATCCAAAGGAAATGTAATGAGGATCTTGAGGCGATTCCTGCAGTCCCATGTTCATTGCAGCATTATTCACAATAGCTGAGATATGGAAACAACCTCAATCTGTCTATGAAGAAATGGGTTTTTAAAATGCCGCATATACTTACAATGGAATATTATTGAGTCTTTTAAAAAAAAGAAAATCCTGCTGTTTATGATAATATGGATGAAGATGATGACATTGTACTAAATGAAATAAGCCAGATAGAGAAAGGCAATTATGCATGAACTTTCTTTTTTTCTTTTTTTAAAAAAATATATTTTATTAATTTTTTACAGAGAGGAAGGGAGAGGGATAGAGAGTTAGAAACATCGATGAGAGAGAAACATCGATCAGCTGCCTCCTGCACACTCCCCACTGGGGATGTGCCCGCAACCAAGGTACATGCCCTTGACTGGAATCGAACCTGGGACCCTTGAGTCCGCAGGCCGATGCTCTATCCACTGAACCAAACCGGTTAGGGCTGCATGAACTTTCTTATATGTGAAATCTAAAATAGTCAACCACATAGAAGCAAAGAGTTACAATGGTGGTTGCCAGGGGCTAGGGTGAGGAGAGAAGGACAGATACCATTCAAGGGGTCAAGTTTTAGTTATGCAAACAAGTAAGTCCTGTAGATCTAGTGTACAGCAATGTGACTATAGTTACTGTATTGTAGACTTGAATTTTGCTAAGAGAGATATTTTTTTAATTGTTGACACTATGAAAGGTTCCCCCAATTTCTCCCCTTTACTCCCTTTCAGCCAGCCCCTGTCCCACCACAGGCCTCACCACACCATTGTCTGCGTCCATTGGTTATGTGTACATGCATGTAAGTTCTTTGGTTGAAAGTAGATCTTAAAGTGTTGTTGCCGGAAAGAAAAAAAATATGGTAACCATGTGAGGTGATGTATTAATTAGCCTGACTGCGGTGATGTCTTCACAATGTATACCTATATCAAAGCATCAAGTTGTACATTGTAAACATTTACATTTTTATAGTTGTCAATGATACCTCAATCAAGATGGGGAAATTAATAGCCTGTGAAAGATAAACAATAAAGCTTTCAGAAGAAAACATAGGAGGCCCTGGGTGGGTGGGGCCCACATGCTGCATTTGGTCTAAATGTCTTTTAAATCTTTTTTAATTTGTATGTTTCTCCCCTTCTCTTTTTTAAAATCCCCCTTACAATTTAGTTGTTGAAGGAACTGGGTATTTGCCTCTAGAACATTTTAGATTTTTCAGATGGCATCCTCCAAAATACAGTCTATTTGGGATTCTGATATGAACAACCAACAATTTAGAAAACTATAAAATTATCAGGAAAATCTGAACAGTAAACTGAATATTTGAAAGTATTTAAAAAATATTAGTGTTAATATTTTATGTGTGATTAATGTTACCGTTTTATGCATGTTTGGGAAATTATAGTTATATTTTTGGGGATGTCTGATCTTTTAGGTGTATGCACAGAAACAAAGTATTGTGATATTCCAAAACTAGAGGTCCGGTGCACAGATTCACCCACGAGTGGGGTCCCTCTCGGTGGCTTGCAGGGATTGGACTGAAACATGCAATCCAGTGCGGCCTGCAGCCCTACCTGCCACTCCCGCTCATCCTCGCCCCACAATGCTTGCTGCGCCCAAACAGTCCCAACTGGGAGAGGCTCATGCTGCCACTGCAGCACTTGCCAGTCATGAGCCCGGCATCTGGCGCCCTCTCAAGGGCTCTCCGGCATCCCCCGAGGGGTCCCAGATTGTGAGAGGGTGCAGGCCAGGCTGAGGGACCACACCAGTGCATGATCAGCTGGGGAGGGGCCATGAGAGGGCTCCAGGGCGTGTCCGGCCCATCTTGTGCAGTCCGATTGGCTGGACCCCAGCAG
Organism: Myotis lucifugus; assembly: GCF_000147115.1. Classification (NCBI taxonomy): domain Eukaryota; kingdom Metazoa; phylum Chordata; class Mammalia; order Chiroptera; family Vespertilionidae; genus Myotis; species Myotis lucifugus. Next base: position 3,179,861 of record NW_005871203.1, read on the forward strand.
CAAGCTAACCTACCGGTTGGAGCATCTGCCCCTGGTGGTGAGTGCACGACATAGAGAGTGGTTGAGCAGCCTTAGCATTCATTACCGTATTACATTTTGATTGGTTGTTCAGTTGTTCTGCCATTCAGTCTATTTGCATATTACCCTTTTATTATATAGGATAATACAGTGGAGTGGGAGAGGGGGAGAGTAGGAGTACGTTGGATGGTAATTAACAGGCTCTCCAGTGTGAGGGTTCTGAGGACTCTAAAGAAAAATAGTGAAAGAAGAGAGAAATCAGGCTATTGAGACAGAAAGTTTTAATGAAAAACTCAAGTATTCTTGCCTTTCCCAGAAGTAGAATTACTGTCACTGGAACAGCCAGGATAGTTGTTATTCGTCTCCAGGAATAAGAGTCCAAGTGAAAAGGTTGTATTTCACAAAAGAGAAGAGACCTTTGCTTAATTCATAACTGGAAATGGAAAACGCATCAGGTAACACAGGTTAATCCCAAACAACAGTACATGATAACAAAGTATTAAGCCTTCAACCCTAAAATGATAGCTGACTGTACAACCAGTTGAAAAATTTCCCCAAATTCCATAACTGCTTCCATACACAACTATAACCACTTCATTATCATATGGAAATGGGAATATTCTTATTAGAGTTTCAGCAGTAAATGAAAGTGTCAGTAGTACCTTATCATTTACTACTGAAACATTTGTCTTAAGGCCCTTCCATCCATTCATTTATTCATAAAATATTTTTTGATTGATTGAGAGGGGGGTGGGGAAGGAGAGGGAAAGAGAGACAGAAACTGGGATGTAAGAGAGAAAATTTGATCGGCTGCCTCCTGCACAGTTCCCACTGGGCATTGAGACCAAAATCCAGGCAAGTGCCCGGACCAGGACTGGAAGCAGTGACTTTCAGTGCATGGGAGGACACCCAACCAGCTGTGCCACACCGGCCAGGACAAGGCCTTTGCTGTTATAAGTAGTAACAGTCCCTGGTGTGCACCTGGGACAATGTTAGCTCATGCACTCCAGGTTCCCCCTGGAGAAACCCCTTTCCTGTGCTGAAAGGAAAAGCTCAGTCTTGTATTTCTTTCTACAAAAAGGAAAGGATTGGTTTCAAACCGACTCAAATAAATATTGAATTTACAAGTCACTTACTTTTTTTCAATTAGGAATTTTAAATTGGGACATACAATTAACTCACATATCCAGTCAAGACAAGGGCCTCTGCAGGTATAATTCAGAGCATCTTCTGAAACCCACACCTTCACCGTGAGAGTTTAAATTCATGTGAGTTGTGAGAGTCAGTGTCTATCCCTGCCCTAAAATAAGCCACTGTGCCAATTTTCCTTTTGCATTTCTTTATTTTTGTTTTATAAGTTTTAACTGAATTTATTGGGATGACATTGGTTAATAAAATATCAGCTTCAGGTGTAAAATTCTATAACACATCATCTGCACACTGTTCTGTGTGTTCACCACCCCAGGTCACGTCTCCTTCCACCATCCTTTACCCACCTTTACCCTCTCCCACCTCCCCCCGACTCCCCAGCAGCTGTTGTGTCTCTGAGGTGGTTGTCTCCTTCTTAACGCCTTCATCTTTCACCCAGCCCCCCAATTTCCTTCTTCTCTGACAGCTGTCAGTCTGTTCTGTGTCTATGAGTCTGATCCATTTTGATTGTTAGTGTTTTTAGTTCATTAGATTCCACATATAAGTGAAATTATATGGTGTTTGTCTTTCTCTGACTGGCTTATTTCACTTATATACAGAATACTCTGCAGGTGGCTCCATGGTGTTGCAAAGGGTAAGATTTCCTTCTATTTTGTGGCTGAGTAATATTCCACTGTGTAAATGTACAGCTTTTTTTATCCACTCATCTACTGATGGGGACTTGGGCTGCTTCCCAATCTTGGTTAATGTAAATAATGCTGCGATGAACATAGGGGTGCATATATTCTTTTGAAGTGTGTTTTGGGTTTCTTGGATATATACCCAGAAGTAGAAATAATGGGTCATAAGGCATGTTAATTTTTATTGATATCAGAGAAGAAGGGTGAGAGAGATACAAACATCAATGATGAGAGAGAATCATTGATCAGCTGCCTCTCACACGCCCCTCACTGGGGATTAAGCCTACAACCTGGGCATGTGCCCTGACTGGGAATGGAACTCTTACCTCCTGGTTCATGGGTCGATGCTCAAGCACTGATCAACATCAGCCAGGCTCAGGGTGGTTTAAAGTGTATTTCTCTGATGAATAGTGATGTTGAGCATCTGTTCATATGTCTCATTGCCATCTTTGTGTGCCTTTGTAGAAGTGTCTATTCAGGTCCTTTGACTTTGAAAATTTATTTGTTTTTTGTTTATTTATTTATTTAATCCTAATCTGATGATATCTTTCAATTGATTTTTAGAGAGGGTGGAAAAAAGGGGAGAGACAGAGAAAGAGAAACACTGAGGTGAGAGTGGCACATGGATTGATTGTTTTCTGTACCTGCCCCAGCTGGGTACTGAACACACAACCCAGGTATGTGTCCTGACCCTGAATCGAACCAGCAACCTTTCAGTGCACGGGACGACACTCATTCAACTGAGCCCTCTGGCCAGGCTTTAATCCATTTTGTGTTTATTCTTATGTACGGTGTGTTTGGGTTTGTCAAAGCTGGTTCAACAAGTTGGTAACATTTAGAAGATTGCTGTCGTGTTGGCCATTTATATACATAAAAGTATACATTATATATACTTATTTTATAGATTATTAATGTAGCATATTTTATATCACTATGCATTGCTATTTATAACATATTTCATATATAATTACACAGATATAAGGTGATCTACCACATTGAATTATATACAGTTTATTATACTGTTCTAAATTAGTTATAGTTTCTGCTAGATTAACGTAGATTAGTGCTTCCTGCTCATTTGGTTCTTCCTGAAATGAAATTGAGACTTTGTCTCCTGATCCTGACTCTTGACAGACTTCTGTACAAAGTAGGAGAGGAACTGAATCTCAGCAAACAGGACCCAGACCCTGGTGAGAGGGTGTTAGCCCGGGAACGCAAAGGGTGAGCAAGGTGACCTGGCAGCACCACTTCCATCCTGGGGGGCTCACTGGGACGCCCCTCACAGCCCCACAGGGACAGGAAAGCCTTAGAGCTTTGGGTGCCCTCTGGGTGTTTCCTGAGCCCTGGGCACCTCCCTAAGGTGTGTGTACGGATCCAACAGCCAGCGATATTCTTACTGCTCTCGACTCAGTGAGAACAAAACAGTGCCCACTGCAGTCACTACAGATTCATTTTGCTCTGAAGGTCAGGTTTTGCTTCCAGTACAGTTTAAAACATTGATAAATATTGGAATTAAAATCATGAGAATGTAGAGGTGATGGCGACACGAGGTGTGGATGATACGGTTTCGTGGCAGAGGAAACCCCAAGGAAAGGTCACCGAGTGTCGTGTGTATAAACCACCCTGCGCGCCAGGGCTGCTCTGTGTGTTACACTCACACGCCAGGTACCTACAGTCATGAGCGCAGCGTTGCACACGCTCCACCAGCTGCCGGGCACTGTAGGCCTTTCCTACTCCTGTATCCACAGCCATGACCGTCAAATGTATGCTGCTGAGGGCCAGACCCTGTCAAAATACTTTAATTCTCTTAATAATTGGAAGAGGCTTAAATCCTATTTGTGTCAGATTACATGATATTATGGATTTTTAATAATATATTAATATACATACTTGTACAATATAGTTTATAATTACATACATGTGAAATATATATTCAATTGTACATAATTAATGCTATACAACACTACATAACATATTTTATAGATAATTAATATTGTGTTATGTTTTTATATTAGCACATTTATATATAACATATTTCACATATTATATTTACACATGTATAAGGTGATATATTACGTATGACATTATATATAATTTATTATATAATACTACATTATGTTCTATGATAGATTAATATAGCTTGTGGTTATATTGTGATATAATATTACATACTTACATATTTTACATCATGTTGTAGTTACATATGCATAGCGGGATATAATATTCTGCATTAAATGGTACATAATTTGTATTATATTTAATGTTATTTTGCTATTATTTTTAAAAATAATTCCTTTTAAAAATTGTTAGTAATATTATATATGTCCCTTTATTTCCCCTATTGACCTGCTCCAGCCGGCCCCGCCCCACACTGCTCCAGGCACTCGCCGCCTCATTGTCTGTGTCCATGGGATATGTTGTAAGCATACAAGGTCCTTGGTTGGTTACCTCCACCCCCTTCCCTCTCACATTCCGCACTCTGCTCCATGCTTCCTTGTCCCTGGATCCACTCTGATCATCAGTTTATTTTATTACTTAGATTCCACATGAGTGACATCATGTGATACTTGTCTTTCTCTGACTGACTTATTTCACTTAGCATGATACTCTCCAAGTCCCTCCATGCTGTCTCAAAGGGTAAGAGATCCTTCTTTTTTACTGCTGCATAGTATTCCATGGTGTAAATGTACCCCATCATCTACTGATAGGCACAGGGGCTGTTTCCAAATCTTAGTTATTATACTTGTAAATTGTGCTGCTATGAACATAGGGGTGCATACATTCTTTCTGATTGGTGTTTTGGGTTTCTTAGGATATATTCCTAGAAGTGGGATCACTGGTCCAAATGGCAGTTCCATATTTAATTTTTGGAGGACGCTCCATACTGTTTTCCATAAGGGCTTTACTAGTCTGAATTCCCACCAGCCTTGTACTAGGGTTTCCTTTTCTGCACATCCTTGACAGCACTTGTCATGTGTTGATTTGTTGATGGTAGCCATTCTGACAGGAGTGAGGTGATACCTCATTGTCATTTTAATTTGCATCTCTCTGATGATAGGGACCTTGAGCATTTTTTCATATGTCTCTTGGCCATCGGTATGTCCACTTTGGAGAAGTGTCTATTTAGGTCATTTGCCCATTTTTTAATTGGATTGTTTGTCTTCCTTTTGTTAAGTTGTATGAGTTCTTTATATATTTTGGATATTAAGCCTCTTTTAGATGTATCCTTTCCATATATGTTCTCCCATACAGTGGGCTCCCTTTTCATTTTGTTGATGGTTCCATTTGTGGTGCAGAAGCTTTTTATTTTAATGTTGGCCCATTTGTTTATTTTCTCCTTAGTTTCCTTTGCCCTAGGACAGTGGTCGGCAAACTCATTAGTCAACAGAGCCAAATATCAACAGCACAACGATTGAAATTTCTTTTGAGAGCCAAATTTTTTAAACTTAAACTATATAGGTAGGTACATTGTTATTAACTTAATTAGGGTACTCCTAAGCTCGCCTTTCCTAAAAACATCCTCAATCTGAGGGATCGACCTCAGCGAACATACCCCCACTTCTTCTAACGCCACTTCTTCAAAATAGACTCGCCCAGGCCAAAAACCGACTTCTGTGCATGGGCCATGAAGATTCAATTGCACTGTATGTGCACACCCACACGTGGTATCTTGTGGAAGAGCCACACTCAAGCGGCCAAAGAGCCGCATGTGGCTTGTGAGCCGCGATTTGTCGACCACTGCCCTAGGAGATGTATCTGTAAACATATTGCTACAAGAGATGTCTGGGATTTTGCTGCCTATGGTTTCTTCTAGGATTTTTATGGTTTCACCACTTACATTTAAATCTTTTATCCATTTTGAGTTTATTCTTGTGTATGATGTATGTTGGTGCTCTGGTTTCATTTTTTTGCACATATCTGTCTAATTTCCCAACACCATTTACTGAAGATACTGTCTTGACTCCATTGTATGTTCTTGTCTACTTTGTCAAATATTAATTGAGCATAATGACTTGGGTCTACTTCTGAGTTCTCTGTTCTGTTCCGTTGATCTATATGCCTGTTCTTCTGCCAGTACCAGGCTGTTTGATTACGGTGCTTTTGTAGTATAACTTGAACTCTGGTATAGTGATTCCTCCAACTTTGTTCTTCATTCTCAAGATTGCTGCGGCTATTTGAGGTCCATTTTGGTACCCTGTAAATTCTTAGAGTATTTTTTCTAGATCTGTGGTATATTCTGTTCAAATTTTAAGAGGGATTGTGTTAAATCTGTAGATTTCCTTGGGTAGTATGGACATTTTAATGATGTGGATTCTACCAATCCATGAAAATGGTATATTCTTCCACTTGTTTATATCTTCTATCTCTCTTTTATTTTAATGTGTATTTTTTTTATTGATTTCAGAGAGGAAGGGAGAAGGAGAAGGAGATAGAAACATCAATGATGAGAGAGATCATTGATTGCCTGCCTTCTGCATGCCCCCTACTGGGGATGGAGCCTGCAACCAGGCATGTGCCCTTGACCAGAATCGAACCCAGGACCCTTCAGTCTGTAGGCCAGCACTCTATTTATCAACTGAGCCAAACCAGGTAGGGCTCTATCTCTTTTTTGAATGTCCTGTAGTTTTCTGAGTATAGGTCTATTGCCTCCTTGGTTAAGTTTATTACTAAGTATTTTTATTTTTTTTTGCAGTAATATATGGCATTGCTTGTGTAGTTTCTCTTTCTGAGAATTCATTATTGGTGTAGCAAAAAGGCATGGATTTTTGCATGTTGATTTTATATCCTACTACATTACCAAATTCATTGATTGAATCTAGTAGTTCTTTTGGTGGAATGTTTACGGTTTTCTATGGACAATATCATGTTATCTGCAAATAATGAGATTTTTACTTTCTCCTTTCCAATTTGGAGGCCTTTTATTTTTTTTTTGTTGTCTGATCACTGTGGCTAGGACTTCCAGTACTATGTTGAGTAAGAGGGGTGAAAGTGGGCATCCCTGTCTTGCTCCTGTTCTTAGGGGAAAGGATTTTAAATTTGTCCATTGAGTATGATGTTTGCTATAGGTTTGTCATATATGGCCTTTATCAAGTTGAGTTTTGATCCCTCTATTCTCACTTTGCTGAGAGTTTTTATCAAAAATGCATGTTAGATTTTGTCCAATGTTTTTTTCCTTGAATACATTGATATGATCATGTGATTTTTGTCTTTCAATTTGTTTCTGTGATGTATCACGTTTATTGATTTGCGAATATTGTACCAGCCTTGTATCCCTGGAACACATCCCTCTTGGTCATGGTGTATGATCTTTTTGATATATTACTAGATCTGACTTGCTAATGTTTTTTGAGGATTTTAGTATCTATGTTCATCAGGGATATTGGCCTGTAATTCTCTTTCTTTGTAGTGTCTATTTTTGGTTTTGGAATTAGGGTAATGCTGGCCTCATAAAAAGAGCTTGGAAGTGTTCCTTCCTCTTGAATATTTTGGAATAGTTTGAGGAGTATAAGTGTTAGTTCTTCTTTGGTAAAACACCCCTGTGAAGTCATTTGCACAAGGGCTTTTATTTGCTGGGAGTTTTTTTTTTTATTGCTTCTATTTCATCCATTGTTATTGACCTATTTAGATTTTCTGATTCTTCCTGATTCACTTTTTGGAGATTGTATTTTTGTAGGAATTTGTCCATTTCATTCACATGTCCAGCTTGTTGGCATATAGTTGTTCATAGTATTTCCTTACAAACCTTTGTATTTCTGTGGTGTCAGTGGTTACTTCTCTGCTTTGGTTTCTGATTTTACTTATTTTTGTCTTCTCTCTTTGTTTATTTATGCATCTGGCTAAGGGTTCATTAATCTTGTTATCCTTTCAAAGAACCTGCTCTTGGTTTCATTGATGTTTTGTATTGTTTTCTTTAGTCTCTATGTCATTTATTTCTGCTCAAATCTTTATTATTTCCTTCCTTCTACTTACTCTGGGCATTTCTTGTTCTTCTCTCTCTTATTCTTTACGTTGTGGGGTTAAATAGGTTGCTATTAAATTTTTTTTCTTTTCTTTACTTTTTTTTTTTTTTGAGGTAGGCCTGTACTGCTGTGAACTTTGTTCTCAGGACAGTTTTACTGTGTCCCAGAGATTTGGGTAATTGTTCATTTTCATTTGTTTCCATGAAGTTTTTTATTTCTTTCTTGATCTCGTTGGTGACCCATATACATTGTCTAATAACCCGCTATGTAGCCTCTATGTGTTTGAATGTTTTGGGGTACTTTTATTAATTTCATTCCACTGTGATCTGACAAGATGCTTAATATGATTTCCATCTTCTTGAACTTGTAGAGACTTATTTTGTGTCCTAACATGTGGTCTATCTTTGTGAATGCTCCATGTGTACTTGAGAAGAATGTATATTCTGCATCTTTGGTGTGAAATGTCCTATAAATGTCAATTAAATCCATCTGATCCAGTGTGACCCTTAGAGTCACTGTTTCCTTGTAAAGTTTTATCTGGAAGATCTATCCAGTGAAGTTAGCAGGGTGTTCAAGTCCCCTACTATGATTGTATTGTTGTGAATCTCTCCCTTAAAGTCCTCTCTAAGTTTTTTTAAAAAATATATTTATGTGCTCTAGTATTGAGTGCATATATGTTTATCAGGCTTATATCCTCTTGTTAGATTGATCCTTTAGTGACCTTTATTGTCTCTTGTGATGACCTTCATTTTGAAGTCTATTTGGTTCGATCTGAGTATTGCTACTCTAGCTTTCTTTTCTTTTCTATTTTTTTGGAAAATTTGTTTCCATCTTTTCACTTTCATTCTGTGTGTGTCTATTGATTTGTGTTGGGTCTCATGTAGACAGCCTATAGTTGGGTCATGTTTTTGTATCCATTTAGGTACCTGATGCCTTTTGATTAGATCCTTTAACCCATTTACATTTCAGGTTATTATGGAGAGGTACTTATTTATTGCCATTGTAATTCTGTATGGCTAAGTTTCTCTCTCTATTTCTTCTTCTCATTATAGCAGTCCCTTTAGCATTTTTTGTGATGCTGGCTTGGTGGTGATGTACGTTTTTAGCCTTTCCGCTTCTGGTAAACCTTTTATTTGACCGTCTATTTTGAATGATCGCCATGCGGGATACAGTAATATTGGTTTCAAATCCTTGCTTCCCATTACCTCGGGTACTTCATGCCATTCCCTTTTGGCCTGTAGAGTTTCTGATGAGAAATCAGGTGTAAGCCTTATTGGAGCTCCTTTGTAGGTAACAGTTTGATTTTCTCTTGCTGCCTTTAAGATTCTCTCTCTGTCTCTAATTTTTGGCATTTTAATCATGTTTTGTCTGAGTGTGGGCCTGTTTTTGTTGTTCTTGCCTGGGGTTCTCTGTGCCTCCAGAACTTGTTTGAATTTTTCTTTTACCAGGCTAGCCATACAAAATACCTGCCAGTTTTTTTCTCCTCCCTCCCTTCCTTCCTTCCTTCCTT
>NW_005871204.1:0-5868 GCF_000147115.1 Myotis lucifugus
GCATGTTGGTCAACACTGAAAACAATGAAAATGAGGTGATGCAGTCAGCCATCAGTTAGAGAAATATGCCATCATCTGTCTTATGTAGATTGTACAACACGTGATAAGCATTTTGTTTGGTTTTACACATTTTCTATTGTATCGAAGGGGGAAAAAAGTCCTTTTCCTAGAGGAATGATAACCATCATCTACATTTCTCTTGAATTCCATCATAGTCGCTATTAGCATGTCCAGAAAACATTTTCAAGCAACAACAGTGAATGGATGCTAGAAAAGGGAAAGAGAGGCACACCTCTGTGTGAGTCATGCATTTTCTCCTTCTCTAATCTTAGTAAAATATTCATCTTTACTTGTGGAGAAATGAAATATCTAATCTACTTCTTTATGATTTAATGTGGTATTTTCCTGCCTCTCAGAGTATTATATTCTATTCTAAATTAAAGTTAAAAGCCACTCAATGCCATTGCAGATAAAATGTGGAAGGTAAAAATACTTTTTATTACCAGTGAGATAGAAAAAGGACTTCAGCTATATAATCCATTGCATAGAACAAAAATTAGTATTTGAACAAGGTAGCTGTGACCACTTGAAATCACCTTTAGGGAAACAGGCTTATTAGTTAGGCTTTTGATACTTTGTTCTCCCTCATAAGGGTGCTAACTGATGACATAAAGGACAAAGCTAGACAAATTTGCTGAGCCACAAAGAATATCGCCCTAAGTGGTTTGGCTCAGTGGATAGAGTGTCAGCCTTCAGACTCAAGGGTCCCAGGTTTGATTCCGGTCAAGGGCATGTACCTTGGTTAATGGGGAGTGTGCAGGAGGCAGCTGATCGATGTTTCTCTCCCATCGATGTTTCTAACTCTCTATCCCTCTCCCTTCTTCTCTATAAAAAATCAATAAAATATATATTTTTTAAAAAGAATATAAATAGTGACATCAAAATGATCCTATCAACATATTCGATAATTTGTACCTGCAAAGAGTTTTGGATTTAGTTAAGAAAAACTTCAAAATTCTTGGAATAAAAATACATTGAAGCCCTTTTAATATCAGCTTAAGATTACAGTTACAATACTAGTATAATGGTAATTGTCACAAGAATCACATACTTAAAAGTAAAAAGCAGAAACATACAAAAAAGATAAAATGATAAAATATTTTTAAAATTTATAGTTTTAGAAAAATGAAAGATAATTAAGGGTACTCCATGAAATTAAAATACTCTTTAAAAACTTATACTGATATTCTTTTCTTTCAAAAAGACTTCATTTACATTAAATTAAATTAACCTGAATTTTTCCTATGAATTTATTTATAGTTAAATTTTTATTCATTGAGTCCGTGATTAAAAAAAAAAAGAGGAGGACATCAGCAAATTTATACTTTCTAACAATTCTTTTGTCCTCTCTGAATTTTCATTTGTTAAATTATTTCTATTTTTTGGGGGGCGGGTGAGGCTAGAGATTTACCTTCTATTTTATAACCTTAATTTCCTTTTTCCTTTATTGTTGATGCCATGTGCAAGTATATTCAAGACTTACCATTACTCCTTTGTAGTCAAAGTATAACTTGATTACATAAAGATTTTGTTGTCTATCTACTGAAATATTTTTGGTTTATAGGAATCTGAGCCATATTCTTGTTAACATTGTAAAAAAAAAAAATTTACTCCTCCTGTGTCTTTAAATTTATTTTTTATTTGTTTTCTTCAAATATTAAGTATATGCACACACAAACGTACTGAATCTCTCCTTTATATTATGATTTTCATTGTTGTTGTTTTTTCCATTTCACTTGTTTCAACTATCTCAAGCTATTCTCTATGTCCCTAACTCTGTCTTTCCCTATGTCTATGGAGTTTTTATTGCTTCTAATAAGACTTGCTTTATTTCTTGTACTGTCAGATCACTTTATTCTTTTTTAAAAAATATTTTTTATTGCTTTCAGAGAGGAAGGGAAAGGGAGAGATAGAAAATTCAATGATGAGAGGGAATCATTGATTGGCTGCCTCCTGCACGCCTCCTACTGGGGATCGAGCCCACAACCCTGTTATGTGCTCATGATCAGAATTGAATCCAGGACCCTTGGGTCCATAAACCAACCCTCTATCCACTGAGTCAAACTGGCTAGGGCTTATTTTATTCTTTTCATTGCCTTATTTTTTTTACTCTTTTGCATGCTTTCTTTAAATTCTTGCCTTAAAAGAAACCACATTTCTTTGTTTTAATTCCTTGAAATCACATAGATGAGTTTATTTAAAATTTTTTGTTTGATGTTATTGTTCCTCTGTTGTTATTGTGATTCTTAATTATCTTCCTTATGGTATCTTCCCAAAGTTCTACAGCTTTTGGGAGGGTTTATGTTTAAATATCACTCAGATTTAAAGGGAGTAGTCCTATCTAGCACAGGTAGCTGCTGATAGGTTGTGCTAAAGAGCAATCATGGTGAATAAGTTAGAATAGTATAAGTTTATATTTAGGATTTTTATTTCAGACTTGGCTCTAAACAAATCTGTAGTTCCATCTGTTTAGGAGCATATTTCTGCTCCGTAGTCCCATTTCAGGATATGCTGGAGAGCAGTGTGATTCATAGTTCAACCTTGTATACTGCAAGTTATCATTGAGGTGATTTAGCATTTAATCGTTTCTCTCCAGCTGTCTCAATTAATGGTTGCCAAGCCAATTGCTATATATAGTTCTTTCCCATCTTACCATTTCTCTACCCTGCTTTCTGAAGAAAACTGGGAGTTTGCATGTCTTCTCACTCAGGCCTCAATTTGTTTTCAGCTCTTCCATGTGGAGAAAGATTCAGCAATGTAACCTGTCATGCCTCCAGATTTCATTACTGTAAATGAGGCTATCCCTTCATGGCTGCGTTTTCCATTTTTGTAGATTTCTGGGCCCCATAGGTGATTTGCAAATACTTTCATCTATTTTCAGAATCCTTCTGTATGTGGGTCCATAATTCATTGTGTGTGTCAGCCATTATTTATATTTCTTTTCCTTCTTTTTTTTTTATTGGAAGTTGATGTTGAGAAAGCAGGACAGTGGAAATATATATATTTCATTTCCTTCAACTGAATATCCTTAAAAAACAAAGCAGAATAAAACAAACAGAAAATGTTCCCAATAATACGGGGCCTGAGAATACTGTGTGGAAACCAGCACTCTCATGTGTATCTGGTAGAATGTTTAGTTGGTATCTGTGTAGTACTCAACTTTCTCTTGACTGAACCCCTTTCTTTTTTCATTCTGAGGATACAGCCAGATCTCATTTACCTGATTCCCTAAAAATTATGTATTGCCATGTAATCGATTTCTACCAAAGAAAAGTGGACAGAAGGGATGCGAGTCTTTTCCAGACTGGCATGTTAAAGCCTGTCGTGTGTTTCTCCAGGCTCTGTCTCCTTCTGTCCTGCTGGAATGGAGACAGCCCCAAGTTGATATAGAGGCTACTTATTAAAGACTAGAAGTCCAGTGCATGGAATTCATGCATGGGGGGTGTAGGGGGAGGGGTCCCTCAGCCTGGCCTGAAACGATGCCAGCATCCCTCGCCCTGGCCTCTGGCCAGAAGAACCTCTCCTCCTGCCATGTGGCCAGGGCGTGGACGCTGGGCTCATGTTGCCAGGGCAATGCCGCCAGCATCCTGTCCTGGCCACTATGGGCGCCACCATCTTTGTTGCAGGGTGATGGTTAATTTGCATATTACTCTTTTATTAGATAGGACAGGGGTCCTCAAACTTTTTAAACAGGGAGCCAGTTCACTGTCCCTCAGACCATTGGAGGGCTGGACTATAGTTTTAAAAAAAACTATGAACAAATTCCTATGCACACTGCAGATATCTTATTTTGAAGTAAAAAAACAAAATGGGAACAAATACAATATTTGTATTTGCATGTGGCCCGCGGGCCATAGTTTGAGGACCCCTGAGATAGGATAACAACTCTGGGTCTTGGAGGAGGTCTACTCAATGGTAAATTCTTTCAAATATAAATATAACACAGGGAAGGAGAGGAAGGGTTGAGCTTTTTTGTTGAATGCTAATGAACTCAGATAATCCAAAATGTGAAAGAAATATAGAGGATTTGAGAATCAAGTCTCTAAATTAATTGTGGGAATAGGTAACCCCACAAATGGAATTGCCTGGAATAAAATGGGAAGGCTATTAATTTTTAAGAGAGTTCTTCTAAAAAAGATGCTAAAATCCTGTATGTAAAGAATGTGTAACTATTTTAAGTTTTGAAACAACCCTTATGTACTCCACCTTCTACAGGCAGGAAGTGGGATGACAATGCTGAATGTCATATGTTAATGGAGGATTAGAGAAAAGAAGAGTCTCTCAAGGGGCAGATCCACAGAATATAAAAAAATAAAATTAAAAACCAACAGCAACAATAAAATATCTGACCAGGAAGCTAGGATCATAGAGCAAAATTAGAATTTAATCAAGCAAATTTGCTCATTCCTGGGAATTCTTCACAATGGATTCTGTGTCCCATTTTTCCCTGTCTCGAATGGCAAGTTTTATTGTATCTTTTCCCCACCATTGACAATCAGTTATGTGAGAAACAACAAATTTGTTGACTCATAGGTTTTCAGACTTGATGCTTTACTTGGAGATACTGGGCTTTGAGTTAGGACTTTGGTTTGTATTCAAAATATAACATTTCAGAAGGTATAATTTGAATTCCTATTTTGCTGACCAAGAATATGCAGCAAACATGAATAAATCAGCATTTCATTAATTAAAAAGCAAAAAATAGATAATCCTATTTACTTCTTCTACTTTCTCAGGAAAGATTTTATTTAAGATCTTCTAAAATAAGAAAGCAATGTTGGAATTTAGCTAGAACATTTGAAAATCAAAGAGGGTAAAGACAATGTTGAGTCTACTAAATATAGCTATGTGATCACTGATGTTAATCTCTGGTAATTACTAAGTGTACACCAGCAGATTTTTTTTTGCCATATGCTAGGTATGTTACAATCCATTTGTGGAAAGAGTTGCTTAAATATACATAATTTTATTTGGAAAATTAAATAATTATTACTTGGTACTTTTCTGAGGCAAATGGTGTTTTTAAAAATACTGTATTTCAAAAATAGAAGAGATGATCACAGTTTTTCTCTCTTTTTGCCTCCTTAGTTATGGCATGCAGATTAGGAGAAATAGCACAATAGTAGCTTTAAAGAAGCCTAACATGAATATATATTTTTAAAATTCATGTAATTTATATTTTAGAATACACACATACACACAAACAAACCTAATCAGAGTGCAAATTCATGTGATTCATAAATACAATATTAAAAGAACCACAAAAATTGTTAATAGTTAAATAGAAAATGAATGCACTGTAATATTTCCAAGCATGGATCCAACAATAAGAAATTTCAAAAGATATCCAATTCAATGAGGCTTAATGGAGAAAAACATGTCTTGGCACATCATCATTGAGTTGATACAACCAGACACACTATATTCTCCAGAATGATAGATTTTTACTTTCCTATAGTACTATCTCTTTAGAGACTTAATTTGGATAAATTTGGATGGTTTAAAACAACATCACACAGAAAATAAAACTGGTTCACAAAGGGAAAATATTTTAATGACTTTTCTAATTTGGCAGGTCACTCAACTAGGTAAAAACAAAATTAGGACATCCTCTATGTATGCAAAATTTGAATCTGAGCATGCTTCCTAATCCAACATTGAGAGCTGACATTTATAATGGCAAGACGTTCTTTTATTTTTCTACAATTTAAATTTCACAAGGATACTATCATTTTAACTTTCTCATTCTAATTCTTTCATGTCTTTCTTCCTCTTAGATGCATTTGTTGCAGCCACTATATTTTGAAA